>NW_025575867.1:134596-168302 GCF_905147105.1 Pieris brassicae | reverse complement strand
TAATCGTTATGAAACGAATACTGTATGTTGAAGAGAGTGCCTGCGTCTGGCTATGCTCTCGAGTGTAACTCCCAATGATTTAGTTAATCGTTATGAAACGAATAACTGTATGTTGAAGAGAGTGCCTGCGTCTGGCTATGCTCTCGGAGTGTAACTCCCATGATTTAGTTAATCGTTATGAACGAATAACTGTATGTTGAAGAGAGTGCCCTGCGTCTGGCTATGCTCTCGGAGTGTAACTCCCATGATTTAGTTAATCGTTATGAAACGAATAACTGTATGTTGAAGAGAGTGCCTGCGTCTGGCTATGCTCTCGGAGTGTAACTCCCCATGATTTAGTTAATCGTTATGAAACGATAACTGTATGTTGAAGGAGAGTGCCTGCGTCTGGCTATGCTCTCGGAGTGTAACTCCCATGATTTAGTTAATCGTTATGAAACGAATAACTGTATGTTGAAGAGAGTGCCTGCGTCTGGCTATGCTCTCGGAGTTGTAACTCCCCATGATTTAGTTAATCGTTATGAAACGAATAACTGTATGTTGAAGAGAGTGCCTGCGTCTGGCTATGCTCTCGGAGTGTAACTCCCATGATTTAGTTAATCGTTATGAAACGAATAACTGTATGTTGAAGAGAGTGCCTCGCGTCCTGGCTATGCTCTCGGAGTGTAACTCCCCATGATTTAGTTAATCGTTATGAAACGAATAACTGTATGTTGAAGAGAGTGCCTGCGTCTGCTATGCTCTCGGAGTGTAACTCCCATGATTTAGTTAATCGTTATGAAACGAATAACTGTATGTTGAAGAGAGTGCCTGCGTCTGGCTATGCTCTCGGAGTGTAACTCCCATGATTTTAGTTAATCGTTATGAAACGAATAACTGTATGTTGAAGAGAGTGCCTGCGTCTGGCTATGCTCTCTTGGAGTGTAACTCCCATTGATTTAGTTAATCGTTATGAAACGAATAACTGTATGTTGAAGAGAGTGCCTGCGTCTGGCTATTGCTCTCGGAGTGTAACTCCCATGATTTAGTTAATCGTTATGAAACGATAACTGTATGTTGAAGAGAGTGCCTGCGTCTGGCTATGCTCTCGGAGTGTAACTCCCATGATTTAGTTTAATCGTTATGAAACGAATAACTGTATGTTGAAGAGAGTGGCCTGCGTCTTGGCTATGCTCTCGGAGTGTAACTCCCATGATTAGTTAATCGTTATGAAACGAATAACTGTATGTTGAAGAGAGTGCCTGCGTCTGGCTATGCTCTCGGAGTGTAACTCCCCATGATTTAGTTAATCGTTATGAAACGAATAACTGTATGTTGAAGAGAGTGCCTGCGTCTGGCTATGCCTCCTCGGAGTGTAACTCCCATGATTTAGTTAATCGTTATGAAAACGAATAACTGTATGTTGAAGAGAGTGCCTGCGTCTGGCTATGCTCTCGGAGTGTAACTCCCATGATTTAGTTAATCGTTATGAAACGAATAACTGTATGTTGAAGAGAGTGCCTGCGTCTGGCTATGCTCTCGGAGTGTAACTCCCATGATTTAGTTTAATCGTTATGAAAACGAATAACTGTATGTTGAAGAGAGTGCCCTGCGTCTGGCTATGCTCTCGGAGTGTAACTCCCATGATTTAGTTAATCGTTATGAAACGAATAACTGTATGTTGAAGAGAGTGCCTTGCGTCTGGCTATTGCTCTCGGAGTGTAACTCCCCATGATTTAGTTAATCGTTATGAAACGAATAACTGTATGTAGAAAGAGAGTGCCTGCGTCTGGCTATGCTCTCGGAGTTGTAAACTCCCATGATTTAGTTAATCGTTATGAAACGAATAACTGTATGTAGAAGAGAGTGCCTGCGTCTGGCTATGCTCTCGGAGTGTAAACTCCCATGATTTAGTTAATCGTTATGAAACGAATAACTGTATGTAGAAGAGAGTGCCTGCGCCTGGCTATGCTCTCGGAGTGTAACTCCCATGATTTAGTTAATCGTTATGAAACGAATAACTGTATGTAGAAGAGAGTGCCTGCGTCTGGCTATGCTCTCGGAGTGTAACTCCCATGATTTAGTTAATCGTTATGAAACGAATAACTGTATGTAGAAGAGAGTGCCTGCGTCTGGCTATGCTCTCGGAGTGTAACTCCCATGATTTAGTTAATCGTTATGAAACGAATAACTGTATGTAGAAGAGAGTGCCTGCGTCTGGCTATGCTCTCGGAGTGTAACTCCCATGATTTAGTTAATCGTTATGAAACGAATAACTGTATGTTGAAGAGAGTGCCTGCGTCTGGCTATGCTCTCGGAGTGTAACTCCCATGATTTAGTTAATCGTTATGAAACGAATAACTGTATGTTGAAGAGAGTGCCTGCGTCTGGCTATGCTCTCGGAGTGTAACTCCCATGATTTAGTTAATCGTTATGAAACGAATAACTGTATGTTGAAGAGAGTGCCTGCGTCTGGCTATGCTCTCGGAGTGTAACTCCCATGATTTAGTTAATCGTTATGAAACGAATAACTGTATGTTGAAGAGAGTGCCTGCGTCTGGCTATACTCTCGGAGTGTAACTCCCATGATTTAGTTAATCGTTATGAAACGAATAACTGTATGTTGAAGAGAGTGCCTGCGTCTGGCTATGCTCTCGGAGTGTAACTCCCATGATTTAGTTAATCGTTATGAAACGAATAACTGTATGTTGAAGAGAGTGCCTGCGTCTGGCTATGCTCTCGGAGTGTAACTCCCATGATTTAGTTAATCGTTATGAAACGAATAACTGTATGTAGAAGAGAGTGCCTGCGTCTGGCTATGCTCTCGGAGTGTAACTCCCATGATTTAGTTAATCGTTATGAAACGAATAACTGTATGTTGAAGAGAGTGCCTGCGTCTGGCTATGCTCTCGGAGTGTAACTCCCATGATTTAGTTAATCGTTATGAAACGAATAACTGTATGTTTAAGAGAGTGCCTGCGTCTGGCTATGCTCTCGGAGTGTAACTCCCATGATTTAGTTAATCGTTATGAAACGAATAACTAACTGTATGTAGAAGAGAGTGCCTGCGTCTGGCTATGCTCTCGGAGTGTAACTCCCATGATTTAGTTAATCGTTATGAAACGAATAACTGTATGTAGAAGAGAGTGCCTGCGTCTGGCTATGCTCTCGGAGTGTAACTCCCATGATTTAGTTAATCGTTATGAAACGAATAACTGTATGTAGAAGAGAGTGCCTGCGTCTGGCTATGCTCTCGGAGTGTAACTCCCATGATTTAGTTAATCGTTATGAAACGAATAACTGTATGTAGAAGAGAGTGCCTGCGTCTGGCTATGCTCTCGGAGTGTAACTCCCATGATTTAGTTAATCGTTATGAAACGAATAACTGTATGTTGAAGAGAGTGCCTGCGTCTGGCTATGCTCTCGGAGTGTAACTCCCATGATTTAGTTAATCGTTATGAAACGAATAACTGTATGTTGAAGAGAGTGCCTGCGTCTGGCTATGCTCTCGGAGTGTAACTCCCATGATTTAGTTAATCGTTATGAAACGAATAACTGTATGTAGAAGAGAGTGCCTGCGTCTGGCTATGCTCTCGGAGTGTAACTCCCATGATTTAGTTAATCGTTATGAAACGAATAACTGTATGTTGAAGAGAGTGCCTGCGTCTGGCTATGCTCTCGGAGTGTAACTCCCATGATTTAGTTAATCGTTATGAAACGAATAACTGTATGTTGAAGAGAGTGCCTGCGTCTGGCTATACTCTCGGAGTGTAACTCCCATGATTTAGTTAATCGTTATGAAACGAATAACTGTATGTTGAAGAGATTGCCTGCGTCTGGCTATGCTCTCGGAGTGTAACTCCCATGATTTAGTTAATCGTTATGAAACGAATAACTGTATGTTGAAGAGAGTGCCTGCGTCTGGCTATGCTCTCGGAGTGTAACTCCCATGATTTAGTTAATCGTTATGAAACGAATAACTGTATGTAGAAGAGAGTGCCTGCGTCTGGCTATGCTCTCGGAGTGTAACTCCCATGATTTAGTTAATCGTTATGAAACGAATAACTGTATGTTGAAGAGAGTGCCTGCGTCTGGCTATGCTCTCGGAGTGTAACTCCCATGATTTAGTTAATCGTTATGAAACGAATAACTGTATGTTGAAGAGAGTGCCTGCGTCTGGCTATGCTCTCGGAGTGTAACTCCCATGATTTAGTTAATCGTTATGAAACGAATAACTGTATGTTGAAGAGAGTGCCTGCGTCTGGCTATGCTCTCGGAGTGTAACTCCCATGATTTAGTTAATCGTTATGAAACGAATAACTGTATGTTGAAGAGAGTGCCTACGTCTGGCTATGCTCTCGGAGTGTAACTCCCATGATTTAGTTAATCGTTATGAAACGAATAACTGTATGTTGAAGAGAGTGCCTGCGTCTGGCTATGCTCTCGGAGTGTAACTCCCATGATTTAGTTAATCGTTATGAAACGAATAACTGTATGTAGAAGAGAGTGCCTGCGTCTGGCTATGCTCTCGGAGTGTAACTCCCATGATTTAGTTAATCGTTATGAAACGAATAACTGTATGTTGAAGAGAGTGCCTGCGTCTGGCTATGCTCTCGGAGTGTAACTCCCATGATTTAGTTAATCGTTATGAAACGAATAACTGTATGTTGAAGAGAGTGCCTACGTCTGGCTATGCTCTCGGATTGTAACTCCCATGATTTAGTTAATCGTTATGAAACGAATAACTGTATGTTGAAGAGAGTGCCTGCGTCTGGCTATACTCTCGGAGTGTAACTCCCATGATTTAGTTAATCGTTATGAAACGAATAACTGTATGTTGAAGATAGTGCCTGCGTCTGGCTATGCTCTCGGAGTGTAACTCCCATGATTTAGTTAATCGTTATGAAACGAATAACTGTATGTTGAAGAGAGTGCCTGCGTCTGGCTATGCTCTCGGAGTGTAACTCCCATGATTTAGTTAATCGTTATGAAACGAATAACTGTATGTGGAAGAGAGTGCCTGCGTCTGGCTATGCTCTCGGAGTGTAACTCCCATGATTTAGTTAATCGTTATGAAACGAATAACTGTATGTTGAAGAGAGTGCCTGCGTCTGGCTATGCTCTCGGAGTGTAACTCCCATGATTTAGTTAATCGTTATGAAACGAATAACTGTATGTTGAAGAGAGTGCCTGCGTCTGGCTATGCTCTCGGAGTGTAACTCCCATGATTTAGTTAATCGTTATGAAACGAATAACTAACTGTATGTAGAAGAGAGTGCCTGCGTCTGGCTATGCTCTCGGAGTGTAACTCCCATGATTTAGTTAATCGTTATGAAACGAATAACTGTATGTAGAAGAGAGTGCCTGCGTCTGGCTATGCTCTCGGAGTGTAACTCCCATGATTTAGTTAATCGTTATGAAACGAATAACTGTATGTAGAAGAGAGTGCCTGCGTCTGGCTATGCTCTCGGAGTGTAACTCCCATGATTTAGTTAATCGTTATGAAACGAATAACTGTATGTAGAAGAGAGTGCCTGCGTCTGGCTATGCTCTCGGAGTGTAACTCCCATGATTTAGTTAATCGTTATGAAACGAATAACTGTATGTAGAAGAGAGTGCCTGCGTCTGGCTATGCTCTCGGAGTGTAACTCCCATGATTTAGTTAATCGTTATGAAACGAATAACTGTATGTTGAAGAGAGTGCCTGCGTCTGGCTATACTCTCGGAGTGTAACTCCCATGATTTAGTTAATCGTTATGAAACGAATAACTGTATGTTGAGGAGAGTGCCTGCGTCTGGCTATGCTCTCGGAGTGTAACTCCCATGATTTAGTTAATCGTTATGAAACGAATAACTGTATGTAGAAGAGAGTGCCTGCGTCTGGCTATGCTCTCGGAGTGTAACTCCCATGATTTAGTTAATCGTTATGAAACGAATAACTGTATGTAGAAGAGAGTGCCTGCGTCTGGCTATGCTCTCGGAGTGTAACTCCCATGATTTAGTTAATCGTTATGAAACGAATAACTGTATGTAGAAGAGAGTGCCTGCGTCTGGCTATGCTCTCGGAGTGTAACTCCCATGATTTAGTTAATCGTTATGAAACGAATAACTGTATGTAGAAGAGAGTGCCTGCGTCTGGCTATGCTCTCGGAGTGTAACTCCCATGATTTAGTTAATCGTTATGAAACGAATAACTGTATGTAGAAGAGAGTGCCTGCGTCTGGCTATGCTCTCGGAGTGTAACTCCCATGATTTAGTTAATCGTTATGAAACGAATAACTGTATGTAGAAGAGAGTGCCTGCGTCTGGCTATGCTCTCGGAGTGTAACTCCCGTGATTTAGTTAATCGTTATGAAACGAATAACTGTATGTAGAAGAGAGTGCCTGCGTCTGGCTATGCTCTCGGAGTGTAACTCCCATGATTTAGTTAATCGTTATGAAACGAATAACTGTATGTTGAAGAGAGTGCCTGCGTCTGGCTATACTCTCGGAGTGTAACTCCCATGATTTAGTTAATCGTTATGAAACGAATAACTGTATGTAGAAGAGAGTGCCTGCGTCTGGCTATGCTCTCGGAGTGTAACTCCCATGATTTAGTTAATCGTTATGAAACGAATAACTGTATGTAGAAGAGAGTGCCTGCGTCTGGCTATGCTCTCGGAGTGTAACTCCCATGATTTAGTTAATCGTTATGAAACGAATAACTGTATGTTGAAGAGAGTGCCTGCGTCTGGCTATGCTCTCGGAGTGTAACTCCCATGATTTAGTTAATCGTTATGAAACGAATAACTGTATGTTGAAGAGAGTGCCTGCGTCTGGCTATGCTCTCGGAGTGTAACTCCCATGATTTAGTTAATCGTTATGAAACGAATAACTGTATGTTGAAGAGAGTGCCTGCGTCTGGCTATGCTCTCGGAGTGTAACTCCCATGATTTAGTTAATCGTTATGAAACGAATAACTAACTGTATGTAGAAGAGAGTGCCTGCGTCTGGCTATGCTCTCGGAGTGTAACTCCCATGATTTAGTTAATCGTTATGAAACGAATAACTGTATGTAGAAGAGAGTGCCTGCGTCTGGCTATGCTCTCGGAGTGTAACTCCCATGATTTAGTTAATCGTTATGAAACGAATAACTGTATGTAGAAGAGAGTGCCTGCGTCTGGCTATGCTCTCGGAGTGTAACTCCCATGATTTAGTTAATCGTTATGAAACGAATAACTGTATGTAGAAGAGAGTGCCTGCGTCTGGCTATGCTCTCGGAGTGTAACTCCCATGATTTAGTTAATCGTTATGAAACGAATAACTGTATGTTGAAGAGAGTGCCTGCGTCTGGCTATGCTCTCGGAGTGTAACTCCCATGATTTAGTTAATCGTTATGAAACGAATAACTGTATGTTGAAGAGAGTGCCTGCGTCTGGCTATGCTCTCGGAGTGTAACTCCCATGATTTAGTTAATCGTTATGAAACGAATAACTGTATGTTGAAGAGAGTGCCTGCGTCTGGCTATACTCTCGGAGTGTAACTCCGATGATTTAGTTAATCGTTATGAAACGAATAACTGTATGTTGAAGAGAGTGCCTGCGTCTGGCTATGCTCTCGGAGTGTAACTCCCATGATTTAGTTAATCGTTATGAAACGAATAACTGTATGTTGAAGAGAGTGCCTGCGTCTGGCTATGCTCTCGGAGTGTAACTCCCATGATTTAGTTAATCGTTATGAAACGAATAACTGTATGTAGAAGAGAGTGCCTGCGTCTGGCTATGCTCTCGGAGTGTAACTCCCATGATTTAGTTAATCGTTATGAAACGAATAACTGTATGTTGAAGAGAGTGCCTGCGTCTGGCTATGCTCTCGGAGTGTAACTCCCATGATTTAGTTAATCGTTATGAAACGAATAACTGTATGTTGAAGAGAGTGCCTACGTCTGGCTATGCTCTCGGAGTGTAACTCCCATGATTTAGTTAATCGTTATGAAACGAATAACTGTATGTTGAAGAGAGTGCCTGCGTCTGGCTATACTCTCGGAGTGTAACTCCCATGATTTAGTTAATCGTTATGAAACGAATAACTGTATGTTGAAGAGAGTGCCTGCGTCTGGCTATGCTCTCGGAGTGTAACTCCCATGATTTAGTTAATCGTTATGAAACGAATAACTGTATGTTGAAGAGAGTGCCTGCGTCTGGCTATGCTCTCGGAGTGTAACTCCCATGATTTAGTTAATCGTTATGAAACGAATAACTGTATGTAGAAGAGAGTGCCTGCGTCTGGCTATGCTCTCGGAGTGTAACTCCCATGATTTAGTTAATCGTTATGAAACGAATAACTGTATGTAGAAGAGAGTGCCTGCGTCTGGCTATGCTCTCGGAGTGTAACTCCCGTGATTTAGTTAATCGTTATGAAACGAATAACTGTATGTAGAAGAGAGTGCCTGCGTCTGGCTATGCTCTCGGAGTGTAACTCCCATGATTTAGTTAATCGTTATGAAACGAATAACTGTATGTTGAAGAGAGTGCCTGCGTCTGGCTATACTCTCGGAGTGTAACTCCCATGATTTAGTTAATCGTTATGAAACGAATAACTGTATGTAGAAGAGAGTGCCTGCGTCTGGCTATGCTCTCGGAGTGTAACTCCCATGATTTAGTTAATCGTTATGAAACGAATAACTGTATGTAGAAGAGAGTGCCTGCGTCTGGCTATGCTCTCGGAGTGTAACTCCCATGATTTAGTTAATCGTTATGAAACGAATAACTGTATGTTGAAGAGAGTGCCTGCGTCTGGCTATGCTCTCGGAGTGTAACTCCCATGATTTAGTTAATCGTTATGAAACGAATAACTGTATGTTGAAGAGAGTGCCTGCGTCTGGCTATGCTCTCGGAGTGTAACTCCCATGATTTAGTTAATCGTTATGAAACGAATAACTGTATGTTGAAGAGAGTGCCTGCGTCTGGCTATGCTCTCGGAGTGTAACTCCCATGATTTAGTTAATCGTTATGAAACGAATAACTAACTGTATGTAGAAGAGAGTGCCTGCGTCTGGCTATGCTCTCGGAGTGTAACTCCCATGATTTAGTTAATCGTTATGAAACGAATAACTGTATGTAGAAGAGAGTGCCTGCGTCTGGCTATGCTCTCGGAGTGTAACTCCCATGATTTAGTTAATCGTTATGAAACGAATAACTGTATGTAGAAGAGAGTGCCTGCGTCTGGCTATGCTCTCGGAGTGTAACTCCCATGATTTAGTTAATCGTTATGAAACGAATAACTGTATGTAGAAGAGAGTGCCTGCGTCTGGCTATGCTCTCGGAGTGTAACTCCCATGATTTAGTTAATCGTTATGAAACGAATAACTGTATGTTGAAGAGAGTGCCTGCGTCTGGCTATGCTCTCGGAGTGTAACTCCCATGATTTAGTTAATCGTTATGAAACGAATAACTGTATGTTGAAGAGAGTGCCTGCGTCTGGCTATGCTCTCGGAGTGTAACTCCCATGATTTAGTTAATCGTTATGAAACGAATAACTGTATGTTGAAGAGAGTGCCTGCGTCTGGCTATACTCTCGGAGTGTAACTCCCATGATTTAGTTAATCGTTATGAAACGAATAACTGTATGTTGAAGAGAGTGCCTGCGTCTGGCTATGCTCTCGGAGTGTAACTCCCATGATTTAGTTAATCGTTATGAAACGAATAACTGTATGTTGAAGAGAGTGCCTGCGTCTGGCTATGCTCTCGGAGTGGAACTCCCATGATTTAGTTAATCGTTATGAAACGAATAACTGTATGTAGAAGAGAGTGCCTGCGTCTGGCTATGCTCTCGGAGTGTAACTCCCATGATTTAGTTAATCGTTATGAAACGAATAACTGTATGTTGAAGAGAGTGCCTGCGTCTGGCTATGCTCTCGGAGTGTAACTCCCATGATTTAGTTAATCGTTATGAAACGAATAACTGTATGTTGAAGAGAGTGCCTACGTCTGGCTATGCTCTCGGAGTGTAACTCCCATGATTTAGTTAATCGTTATGAAACGAATAACTGTATGTTGAAGAGAGTGCCTGCGTCTGGCTATACTCTCGGAGTGTAACTCCCATGATTTAGTTAATCGTTATGAAACGAATAACTGTATGTTGAAGAGAGTGCCTGCGTCTGGCTATACTTTCGGAGTGTAACTCCCATGATTTAGTTAATCGTTATGAAACGAATAACTGTATGTTGAAGAGAGTGCCTGCGTCTGGCTATGCTCTCGGAGTGTAACTCCCATGATTTAGTTAATCGTTATGAAACGAATAACTGTATGTAGAAGAGAGTGCCTGCGTCTGGCTATGCTCTCGGAGTGTAACTCCCATGATTTAGTTAATCGTTATGAAACGAATAACTGTATGTAGAAGAGAGTGCCTGCGTCTGGCTATGCTCTCGGAGTGTAACTCCCATGATTTAGTTAATCGTTATGAAACGAATAACTGTATGTTGAAGAGAGTGCCTGCGTCTGGCTATGCTCTCGGAGTGTAACTCCCATGATTTAGTTAATCGTTATGAAACGAATAACTGTATGTTGAAGAGAGTGCCTGCGTCTGGCTATGCTCTCGGAGTGTAACTCCCATGATTTAGTTAATCGTTATGAAACGAATAACTAACTGTATGTAGAAGAGAGTGCCTGCGTCTGGCTATGCTCTCGGAGTGTAACTCCCATGATTTAGTTAATCGTTATGAAACGAATAACTGTATGTTGAAGAGAGTGCCTGCGTCTGGCTATACTCTCGGAGTGTAACTCCCATGATTTAGTTAATCGTTATGAAACGAATAACTGTATGTTGAAGAGAGTGCCTGCGTCTGGCTATGCTCTCGGAGTGTAACTCCCATGATTTAGTTAATCGTTATGAAACGAATAACTGTATGTTGAAGAGAGTGCCTGCGTCTGGCTATGCTCTCGGAGTGTAACTCCCATGATTTAGTTAATCGTTATGAAACGAATAACTGTATGTAGAAGAGAGTGCCTGCGTCTGGCTATGCTCTCGGAGTGTAACTCCCATGATTTAGTTAATCGTTATGAAACGAATAACTGTATGTTGAAGAGAGTGCCTGCGTCTGGCTATGCTCTCGGAGTGTAACTCCCATGATTTAGTTAATCGTTATGAAACGAATAACTGTATGTTGAAGAGAGTGCCTGCGTCTGGCTATGCTCTCGGAGTGTAACTCCCATGATTTAGTTAATCGTTATGAAACGAATAACTAACTGTATGTAGAAGAGAGTGCCTGCGTCTGGCTATGCTCTCGGAGTGTAACTCCCATGATTTAGTTAATCGTTATGAAACGAATAACTGTATGTAGAAGAGAGTGCCTGCGTCTGGCTATGCTCTCGGAGTGTAACTCCCATGATTTAGTTAATCGTTATGAAACGAATAACTGTATGTAGAAGAGAGTGCCTGCGTCTGGCTATGCTCTCGGAGTGTAACTCCCATGATTTAGTTAATCGTTATGAAACGAATAACTGTATGTAGAAGAGAGTGCCTGCGTCTGGCTATGCTCTCGGAGTGTAACTCCCATGATTTAGTTAATCGTTATGAAACGAATAACTGTATGTAGAAGAGAGTGCCTGCGTCTGGCTATGCTCTCGGAGTGTAACTCCCATGATTTAGTTAATCGTTATGAAACGAATAACTGTATGTTGAAGAGAGTGCCTGCGTCTGGCTATACTCTCGGAGTGTAACTCCCATGATTTAGTTAATCGTTATGAAACGAATAACTGTATGTTGAAGAGAGTGCCTGCGTCTGGCTATGCTCTCGGAGTGTAACTCCCATGATTTAGTTAATCGTTATGAAACGAATAACTGTATGTAGAAGAGAGTGCCTGCGTCTGGCTATACTCTCGGAGTGTAACTCCCATGATTTAGTTAATCGTTATGAAACGAATAACTGTATGTTGAAGAGAGTGCCTGCGTCTGGCTATACTTTCGGAGTGTAACTCCCATGATTTAGTTAATCGTTATGAAACGAATAACTGTATGTTGAAGAGAGTGCCTGCGTCTGGCTATGCTCTCGGAGTGTAACTCCCATGATTTAGTTAATCGTTATGAAACGAATAACTGTATGTTGAAGAGAGTGCCTGCGTCTGGCTATGCTCTCGGAGTGTAACTCCCATGATTTAGTTAATCGTTATGAAACGAATAACTGTATGTAGAAGAGAGTGCCTGCGTCTGGCTATGCTCTCGGAGTGTAACTCCCATGATTTAGTTAATCGTTATGAAACGAATAACTGTATGTTGAAGAGAGTGCCTGCGTCTGGCTATGCTCTCGGAGTGTAACTCCCATGATTTAGTTAATCGTTATGAAACGAATAACTGTATGTTGAAGAGAGTGCCTGCGTCTGGCTATGCTCTCGGAGTGTAACTCCCATGATTTAGTTAATCGTTATGAAACGAATAACTAACTGTATGTAGAAGAGAGTGCCTGCGTCTGGCTATGCTCTCGGAGTGTAACTCCCATGATTTAGTTAATCGTTATGAAACGAATAACTGTATGTAGAAGAGAGTGCCTGCGTCTGGCTATGCTCTCGGAGTGTAACTCCCATGATTTAGTTAATCGTTATGAAACGAATAACTGTATGTAGAAGAGAGTGCCTGCGTCTGGCTATGCTCTCGGAGTGTAACTCCCATGATTTAGTTAATCGTTATGAAACGAATAACTGTATGTAGAAGAGAGTGCCTGCGTCTGGCTATGCTCTCGGAGTGTAACTCCCATGATTTAGTTAATCGTTATGAAACGAATAACTGTATGTAGAAGAGAGTGCCTGCGTCTGGCTATGCTCTCGGAGTGTAACTCCCATGATTTAGTTAATCGTTATGAAACGAATAACTGTATGTTGAAGAGAGTGCCTGCGTCTGGCTATACTCTCGGAGTGTAACTCCGATGATTTAGTTAATCGTTATGAAACGAATAACTGTATGTTGAAGAGAGTGCCTGCGTCTGGCTATGCTCTCGGAGTGTAACTCCCATGATTTAGTTAATCGTTATGAAACGAATAACTGTATGTAGAAGAGAGTGCCTGCGTCTGGCTATGCTCTCGGAGTGTAACTCCCATGATTTAGTTAATCGTTATGAAACGAATAACTGTATGTAGAAGAGAGTGCCTGCGTCTGGCTATGCTCTCGGAGTGTAACTCCCATGATTTAGTTAATCGTTATGAAACGAATAACTGTATGTAGAAGAGAGTGCCTGCGTCTGGCTATGCTCTCGGAGTGTAACTCCCATGATTTAGTTAATCGTTATGAAACGAATAACTGTATGTAGAAGAGAGTGCCTGCGTCTGGCTATGCTCTCGGAGTGTAACTCCCATGATTTAGTTAATCGTTATGAAACGAATAACTGTATGTAGAAGAGAGTGCCTGCGTCTGGCTATGCTCTCGGAGTGTAACTCCCATGATTTAGTTAATCGTTATGAAACGAATAACTGTATGTAGAAGAGAGTGCCTGCGTCTGGCTATGCTCTCGGAGTGTAACTCCCATGATTTAGTTAATCGTTATGAAACGAATAACTGTATGTAGAAGAGAGTGCCTGCGTCTGGCTATGCTCTCGGAGTGTAACTCCCATGATTTAGTTAATCGTTATGAAACGAATAACTGTATGTTGAAGAGAGTGCCTGCGTCTGGCTATACTCTCGGAGTGTAACTCCCATGATTTAGTTAATCGTTATGAAACGAATAACTGTATGTAGAAGAGAGTGCCTGCGTCTGGCTATGCTCTCGGAGTGTAACTCCCATGATTTAGTTAATCGTTATGAAACGAATAACTGTATGTAGAAGAGAGTGCCTGCGTCTGGCTATGCTCTCGGAGTGTAACTCCCATGATTTAGTTAATCGTTATGAAACGAATAACTGTATGTTGAAGAGAGTGCCTGCGTCTGGCTATGCTCTCGGAGTGTAACTCCCATGATTTAGTTAATCGTTATGAAACGAATAACTGTATGTTGAAGAGAGTGCCTGCGTCTGGCTATGCTCTCGGAGTGTAACTCCCATGATTTAGTTAATCGTTATGAAACGAATAACTGTATGTTGAAGAGAGTGCCTGCGTCTGGCTATGCTCTCGGAGTGTAACTCCCATGATTTAGTTAATCGTTATGAAACGAATAACTAACTGTATGTAGAAGAGAGTGCCTGCGTCTGGCTATGCTCTCGGAGTGTAACTCCCATGATTTAGTTAATCGTTATGAAACGAATAACTGTATGTAGAAGAGAGTGCCTGCGTCTGGCTATGCTCTCGGAGTGTAACTCCCATGATTTAGTTAATCGTTATGAAACGAATAACTGTATGTAGAAGAGAGTGCCTGCGTCTGGCTATGCTCTCGGAGTGTAACTCCCATGATTTAGTTAATCGTTATGAAACGAATAACTGTATGTAGAAGAGAGTGCCTGCGTCTGGCTATGCTCTCGGAGTGTAACTCCCATGATTTAGTTAATCGTTATGAAACGAATAACTGTATGTTGAAGAGAGTGCCTGCGTCTGGCTATGCTCTCGGAGTGTAACTCCCATGATTTAGTTAATCGTTATGAAACGAATAACTGTATGTTGAAGAGAGTGCCTGCGTCTGGCTATGCTCTCGGAGTGTAACTCCCATGATTTAGTTAATCGTTATGAAACGAATAACTGTATGTTGAAGAGAGTGCCTGCGTCTGGCTATACTCTCGGAGTGTAACTCCCATGATTTAGTTAATCGTTATGAAACGAATAACTGTATGTTGAAGAGAGTGCCTGCGTCTGGCTATGCTCTCGGAGTGTAACTCCCATGATTTAGTTAATCGTTATGAAACGAATAACTGTATGTTGAAGAGAGTGCCTGCGTCTGGCTATGCTCTCGGAGTGTAACTCCCATGATTTAGTTAATCGTTATGAAACGAATAACTGTATGTAGAAGAGAGTGCCTGCGTCTGGCTATGCTCTCGGAGTGTAACTCCCATGATTTAGTTAATCGTTATGAAACGAATAACTGTATGTAGAAGAGAGTGCCTGCGTCTGGCTATGCTCTCGGAGTGTAACTCCCATGATTTAGTTAATCGTTATGAAACGAATAACTGTATGTTGAAGAGAGTGCCTGCGTCTGGCTATGCTCTCGGAGTGTAACTCCCATGATTTAGTTAATCGTTATGAAACGAATAACTGTATGTTGAAGAGAGTGCCTGCGTCTGGCTATGCTCTCGGAGTGTAACTCCCATGATTTAGTTAATCGTTATGAAACGAATAACTGTATGTTGAAGAGAGTGCCTGCGTCTGGCTATGCTCTCGGAGTGTAACTCCCATGATTTAGTTAATCGTTATGAAACGAATAACTGTATGTAGAAGAGAGTGCCTGCGTCTGGCTATGCTCTCGGAGTGTAACTCCCATGATTTAGTTAATCGTTATGAAACGAATAACTGTATGTAGAAGAGAGTGCCTGCGTCTGGCTATGCTCTCGGAGTGTAACTCCCATGATTTAGTTAATCGTTATGAAACGAATAACTGTATGTTGAAGAGAGTGCCTGCGTCTGGCTATGCTCTCGGAGTGTAACTCCCATGATTTAGTTAATCGTTATGAAACGAATAACTGTATGTTGAAGAGAGTGCCTGCGTCTGGCTATGCTCTCGGAGTGTAACTCCCATGATTTAGTTAATCGTTATGAAACGAATAACTAACTGTATGTAGAAGAGAGTGCCTGCGTCTGGCTA
Organism: Pieris brassicae; assembly: GCF_905147105.1. Taxonomy (NCBI): domain Eukaryota; kingdom Metazoa; phylum Arthropoda; class Insecta; order Lepidoptera; family Pieridae; genus Pieris; species Pieris brassicae. Next base: position 152,633 of record NW_025575867.1, on the reverse strand, counting down.
TGCTCTCGGAGTGTAACTCCCATGATTTAGTTAATCGTTATGAAACGAATAACTGTATGTAGAAGAGAGTGCCTGCGTCTGGCTATGCTCTCGGAGTGTAACTCCCATGATTTAGTTAATCGTTATGAAACGAATAACTGTATGTAGAAGAGAGTGCCTGCGTCTGGCTATGCTCTCGGAGTGTAACTCCCATGATTTAGTTAATCGTTATGAAACGAATAACTGTATGTAGAAGAGAGTGCCTGCGTCTGGCTATGCTCTCGGAGTGTAACTCCCATGATTTAGTTAATCGTTATGAAACGAATAACTGTATGTAGAAGAGAGTGCCTGCGTCTGGCTATGCTCTCGGAGTGTAACTCCCATGATTTAGTTAATCGTTATGAAACGAATAACTGTATGTAGAAGAGAGTGCCTGCGTCTGGCTATGCTCTCGGAGTGTAACTCCCATGATTTAGTTAATCGTTATGAAACGAATAACTGTATGTAGAAGAGAGTGCCTGCGTCTGGCTATGCTCTCGGAGTGTAACTCCCATGATTTAGTTAATCGTTATGAAACGAATAACTGTATGTTGAAGAGAGTGCCTGCGTCTGGCTATGCTCTCGGAGTGTAACTCCCATGATTTAGTTAATCGTTATGAAACGAATAACTGTATGTTGAAGAGAGTGCCTGCGTCTGGCTATGCTCTCGGAGTGTAACTCCCATGATTTAGTTAATCGTTATGAAACGAATAACTGTATGTTGAAGAGAGTGCCTGCGTCTGGCGATGCTCTCGGAGTGTAACTCCCATGATTTAGTTAATCGTTATGAAACGAATAACTAACTGTATGTAGAAGAGAGTGCCTGCGTCTGGCTATGCTCTCGGAGTGTAACTCCCATGATTTAGTTAATCGTTATGAAACGAATAACTGTATGTAGAAGAGAGTGCCTGCGTCTGGCTATGCTCTCGGAGTGTAACTCCCATGATTTAGTTAATCGTTATGAAACGAATAACTGTATGTAGAAGAGAGTGCCTGCGTCTGGCTATGCTCTCGGAGTGTAACTCCCATGATTTAGTTAATCGTTATGAAACGAATAACTGTATGTAGAAGAGAGTGCCTGCGTCTGGCTATGCTCTCGGAGTGTAACTCCCATGATTTAGTTAATCGTTATGAAACGAATAACTGTATGTAGAAGAGAGTGCCTGCGTCTGGCTATGCTCTCGGAGTGTAACTCCCATGATTTAGTTAATCGTTATGAAACGAATAACTGTATGTAGAAGAGAGTGCCTGCGTCTGGCTATGCTCTCGGAGTGTAACTCCCATGATTTAGTTAATCGTTATGAAACGAATAACTGTATGTGGAAGAGAGTGCCTGCGTCTGGCTATGCTCTCGGAGTGTAACTCCCATGATTTAGTTAATCGTTATGAAACGAATAACTGTATGTTGAAGAGAGTGCCTGCGTCTGGCTATGCTCTCGGAGTGTAACTCCCATGATTTAGTTAATCGTTATGAAACGAATAACTGTATGTTGAAGAGAGTGCCTGCGTCTGGCTATACTCTCGGAGTGTAACTCCCATGATTTAGTTAATCGTTATGAAACGAATAACTGTATGTTGAAGAGAGTGCCTGCGTCTGGCTATGCTCTCGGAGTGTAACTCCCATGATTTAGTTAATCGTTATGAAACGAATAACTGTATGTTGAAGAGAGTGCCTGCGTCTGGCTATGCTCTCGGAGTGTAACTCCCATGATTTAGTTAATCGTTATGAAACGAATAACTGTATGTAGAAGAGAGTGCCTGCGTCTGGCTATGCTCTCGGAGTGTAACTCCCATGATTTAGTTAATCGTTATGAAACGAATAACTGTATGTAGAAGAGAGTGCCTGCGTCTGGCTATGCTCTCGGAGTGTAACTCCCATGATTTAGTTAATCGTTTTGAAACGAATAACTGTATGTTGAAGAGAGTGCCTGCGTCTGGCTATGCTCTCGGAGTGTAACTCCCATGATTTAGTTAATCGTTATGAAACGTATAACTGTATGTAGAAGAGAGTGCCTGCGTCTGGCTATGCTCTCGGAGTGTAACTCCCATGATTTAGTTAATCGTTATGAAACGAATAACTGTATGTTGAAGAGAGTGCCTGCGTCTGGCTATGCTCTCGGAGTGTAACTCCCATGATTTAGTTAATCGTTATGAAACGAATAACTGTATGTTGAAGAGAGTGCCTGCGTCTGGCTATGCTCTCGGAGTGTAACTCCCATGATTTAGTTAATCGTTATGAAACGAATAACTAACTGTATGTAGAAGAGAGTGCCTGCGTCTGGCTATGCTCTCGGAGTGTAACTCCCATGATTTAGTTAATCGTTATGAAACGAATAACTGTATGTTGAAGAGAGTGCCTGCGTCTGGCTATGCTCTCGGAGTGTAACTCCCATGATTTAGTTAATCGTTATGAAACGAATAACTGTATGTTGAAGAGAGTGCCTGCGTCTGGCTATGCTCTCGGAGTGTAACTCCCATGATTTAGTTAATCGTTATGAAACGAATAACTGTATGTTGAAGAGAGTGCCTGCGTCTGGCTATGCTCTCGGAGTGTAACTCCCATGATTTAGTTAATCGTTATGAAACGAATAACTGTATGTAGAAGAGAGTGCCTGCGTCTGGCTATGCTCTCGGAGTGTAACTCCCATGATTTAGTTAATCGTTATGAAACGAATAACTGTATGTTGAAGAGAGTGCCTGCGTCTGGCTATGCTCTCGGAGTGTAACTCCCATGATTTAGTTAATCGTTATGAAACGAATAACTGTATGTAGAAGAGAGTGCCTGCGTCTGGCTATGCTCTCGGAGTGTAACTCCCATGATTTAGTTAATCGTTATGAAACGAATAACTGTATGTAGAAGAGAGTGCCTGCGTCTGGCTATGCTCTCGGAGTGTAACTCCCATGATTTAGTTAATCGTTATGAAACGAATAACTGTATGTTGAAGAGAGTGCCTGTGTCTGGCTATGCTCTCGGAGTGTAACTCCCATGATTTAGTTAATCGTTATGAAACGAATAACTGTATGTTGAAGAGAGTGCCTGCGTCTGGCTATGCTCTCGGAGTGTAACTCCCATGATTTAGTTAATCGTTATGAAACGAATAACTGTATGTTGAAGAGAGTCCCTGCGTCTGGCTATGCTCTCGGAGTGTAACTACCATGATTTAGTTAATCGTTATGAAACGAATAACTGTATGTTGAAGAGAGTGCCTGCGTCTGGCTATGCTCTCGGAGTGTAACTCCCATGATTTAGTTAATCGTTATGAAACGAATAACTGTATGTTGAAGAGAGTGCCTGCGTCTGGCTATGCTCTCGGAGTGTAACTCCCATGATTTAGTTAATCGTTATGAAACGAATAACTGTATGTTGAAGAGAGTGCCTGCGTCTGGCTATGCTCTCGGAGTGTAACTCCCATGATTTAGTTAATCGTTATGAAACGAATAACTGTATGTTGAAGAGAGTGCCTGCGTCTGGCTATGCTCTCGGAGTGTAACTCCCATGATTTAGTTAATCGTTATGAAACGAATAACTGTATGTTGAAGAGAGGGCCTGCGTCTGGCTATGCTCTCGGAGTGTAACTCCCATGATTTAGTTAATCGTTATGAAACGAATAACTGTATGTTGAAGAGAGTGCCTGCGTCTGGCTATGCTCTCGGAGTGTAACTCCCATGATTTAGTTAATCGTTATGAAACGAATAACTGTATGTAGAAGAGAGTGCCTGCGTCTGGCTATGCTCTCGGAGTGTAACTCCCATGATTTAGTTAATCGTTATGAAACGAATAACTGTATGTTGAAGAGAGTGCCTGCGTCTGGCTATGCTCTCGGAGTGTAACTCCCATGATTTAGTTAATCGTTATGAAACGAATAACTGTATGTAGAAGAGAGTGCCTGCGTCTGGCTATGCTCTCGGAGTGTAACTCCCATGATTTAGTTAATCGTTATGAAACGAATAACTGTATGTTGAAGAGAGTGCCTGCGTCTGGCTATGCTCTCGGAGTGTATCTCCCATGATTTAGTTAATCGTTATGAAACGAATAACTGTATGTTGAAGAGAGTGCCTGCGTCTGGCTATGCTCTCGGAGTGTAACTCCCATGATTTAGTTAATCGTTATGAAACGAATAACTGTATGTAGAAGAGAGTGCCTACGTCTAGCTATGTATGCTCTCGGAGTGTAACTCCCATGATTTAGTTAATCGTTATGAAACGAATAACTGTATGTAGAAGAGAGTGCCTGCGTCTGGCTATGCTCTCGGAGTGTAACTCCCATGATTTAGTTAATCGTTATGAAACGAATAACTGTATGTAGAAGAGAGTGCCTGCGTCTGGCTATGCTCTCGGAGTGTAACTCCCATGATTTAGTTAATCGTTATGAAACGAATAACTGTATGTAGAAGAGAGTGCCTACGTCTGGCTATGTATGCTCTCGGAGTGTAACTCCCATGATTTAGTTAATCGTTATGAAACGAATAACTGTATGTAGAAGAGAGTGCCTGCGTCTGGCTATGCTCTCGGAGTGTAACTCCCATGGTTTAGTTAATCGTTATGAAACGAATAACTGTATGTAGAAGAGAGTGCCTGCGTCTGGCTATGCTCTCGGAGTGTAACTCCCATGATTTAGTTAATCGTTATGAAACGAATAACTGTATGTAGAAGAGAGTGCCTGCGTCTGGCTATGCTCTCGGAGTGTAACTCCCATGATTTAGTTAATCGTTATGAAACGAATAACTGTATGTAGAAGAGAGTGCCTGCGTCTGGCTATGCTCTCGGAGTGTAACTCCCATGATTTAGTTAATCGTTATGAAACGAATAACTGTATGTTGAAGAGAGTGCCTGCGTCTGGCTATGCTCTCGGAGTGTAACTCCCATGATTTAGTTAATCGTTATGAAACGAATAACTGTATGTTGAAGAGAGTGCCTGCGTCTGGCTATGCTCTCGGAGTGTAACTCCCATGATTTAGTTAATCGTTATGAAACGAATAACTGTATGTTGAAGAGAGTGCCTGCGTCTGGCTATGCTCTCGGAGTGTAACTCCCATGATTTAGTTAATCGTTATGAAACGAATAACTGTATGTTGAAGAGAGTGCCTGCGTCTGGCTATGCTCTCGGAGTGTAACTCCCATGATTTAGTTAATCGTTATGAAACGAATAACTGTATGTTGAAGAGAGTGCCTGCGTCTGGCTATGCTCTCGGAGTGTAACTCCCATGATTTAGTTAATCGTTATGAAACGAATAACTGTATGTTGAAGAGAGTGCCTGCGTCTGGCTATGCTCTCGGAGTGTAACTCCCATGATTTAGTTAATCGTTATGAAACGAATAACTGTATGTAGAAGAGAGTGCCTGCGTCTGGCTATGCTCTCGGAGGGTAACTCCCATGATTTAGTTAATCGTTATGAAACGAATAACTGTATGTTGAAGAGAGTGCCTGCGTCTGGCTATGCTCTCGGAGTGTAACTCCCATGATTTAGTTAATCGTTATGAAACGAATAACTGTATGTAGAAGAGAGTGCCTGCGTCTGGCTATGCTCTCGGAGTGTAACTCCCATGATTTAGTTAATCGTTATGAAACGAATAACTGTATGTTGAAGAGAGTGCCTGCGTCTGGCTATGCTCTCGGAGTGTAACTCCCATGATTTAGTTAATCGTTATGAAACGAATAACTGTATGTAGAAGAGAGTGCCTGCGTCTGGCTATGCTCTCGGAGTGTAACTCCCATGATTTAGTTAATCGTTATGAAACGAATAACTGTATGTAGAAGAGAGTGCCTGCGTCTGGCTATGCTCTCGGAGTGTAACTCCCATGATTTAGTTAATCGTTATGAAACGAATAACTGTATGTTGAAGAGAGTGCCTGCGTCTGGCTATGCTCTCGGAGTGTAACTCCCATGATTTAGTTAATCGTTATGAAACGAATAACTGTATGTAGAAGAGAGTGCCTGCGTCTGGCTATGCTCTCGGAGTGTAACTCCCATGATTTAGTTAATCGTTATGAAACGAATAACTGTATGTTGAAGAGAGTGCCTGCGTCTGGCTATGCTCTCGGAGTGTAACTCCCATGATTTAGTTAATCGTTATGAAACGAATAACTGTATGTTGAAGAGAGTGCCTGCGTCTGGCTATGCTCTCGGAGTGTAACTCCCATGATTTAGTTAATCGTTATGAAACGAATAACTGTATGTTGAAGAGAGTGCCTGCGTCTGGCTATGCTCTCGGAGTGTAACTCCCATGATTAAGTTAATCGTTATGAAACGAATAACTGTATGTTGAAGAGAGTGCCTGCGTCTGGCTATGCTCTCGGAGTGTAACTCCCATGATTTAGTTAATCGTTATGAAACGAATAACTGTATGTTGAAGAGAGTGCCTGCGTCTGGCTATGCTCTCGGAGTGTAACTCCCATGATTTAGTTAATCGTTATGAAACGAATAACTGTATGTAGAAGAGAGTGCCTGCGTCTGGCTATGCTCTCGGAGTGTAACTCCCATGATTTAGTTAATCGTTATGAAACGAATAACTGTATGTAGAAGAGAGTGCCTGCGTCTGGCTATGCTCTCGGAGTGTAACTCCCATGATTTAGTTAATCGTTATGAAACGAATAACTGTATGTTGAAGAGAGTGCCTGCGTCTGGCTATGCTCTCGGAGTGTAACTCCCATGATTTAGTTAATCGTTATGAAACGAATAACTGTATGTAGAAGAGAGTGCCTGCGTCTGGCTATGCTCTCGGAGTGTAACTCCCATGATTTAGTTAATCGTTATGAAACGATTAACTGTATGTAGAAGAGAGTGCCTGCGTCTGGCTATGCTCTCGGAGTGTAACTCCCATGATTTAGTTAATCGTTATGAAACGAATAACTGTATGTTGAAGAGAGTGCCTGCGTCTGGCTATGCTCTCGGAGTGTAACTCCCATGATTTAGTTAAGCGTTATGAAACGAATAACTGTATGTTGAAGAGAGTGCCTGCGTCTGGCTATGCTCTCGGAGTGTAACTCCCATGATTTAGTTAATCGTTATAAAACGAATAACTGTATGTTGAAGAGAGTGCCTGCGTCTGGCTATGCTCTCGGAGTGTAACTCCCATGATTTAGTTAATCGTTATGAAACGAATAACTGTATGTTGAAGAGAGTGCCTGCGTCTGGCTATGCTCTCGGAGTGTAACTCCCATGATTTAGTTAATCGTTATGAAACGAATAACTGTATGTTGAAGAGAGTGCCTGCGTCTGGCTATGCTCTCGGAGTGTAACTCCCATGATTTAGTTAATCGTTATGAAACGAATAACTGTATGTTGAAGAGAGTGCCTGCGTCTGGCTATGCTCTCGGAGTGTAACTCCCATGATTTAGTTAATCGTTATGAAACGAATTACTGTATGTTGAAGAGAGTGCCTGCGTCTGGCTATGCTCTCGGAGTGTAACTCCCATGATTAAGTTAATCGTTATGAAACGAATAACTGTATGTAGAAGAGAGTGCCTGCGTCTGGCTATGCTCTCGGAGTGTAACTCCCATGATTTAGTTAATCGTTATGAAACGAATAACTGTATGTAGAAGAGAGTGCCTGCGTCTGGCTATGCTCTCGGAGTGTAACTCCCATGATTTAGTTAATCGTTATGAAACGAATAACTGTATGTAGAAGAGAGTGCCTGCGTCTGGCTATGCTCTCGGAGTGTAGCTCCCATGATTTAGTTAATCGTTATGAAACGAATAACTGTATGTTGAAGAGAGTGCCTGCGTCTGGCTATGCTCTCGGAGTGTAACTCCCATGATTTAGTTAATCGTTATGAAACGAATAACTGTATGTAGAAGAGAGTGCCTGCGTCTGGCTATGCTCTCGGAGTGTAACTCCCATGATTTAGTTAATCGTTTTGAAACGAATAACTGTATGTTGAAGAGAGTGCCTGCGTCTGGCTATGCTCTCGGAGTGTAACTCCCATGATTTAGTTAATCGTTATGAAACGAATAACTGTATGTAGAAGAGAGTGCCTGCGTCTGGCTATGCTCTCGGAGTGTAACTCCCATGATTTAGTTAATCGTTATGAAACGAATAACTGTATGTTGAAGAGAGTGCCTGCGTCTGGCTATGCTCTCGGAGTGTAACTCCCATGATTTAGTTAATCGTTATGAAACGAATAACTGTATGTAGAAGAGAGTGCCTGCGACTGGCTATGCTCTCGGAGTGTAACTCCCATGATTTAGTTAATCGTTATGAAACGAATAACTGTATGTTGAAGAGAGTGCCTGCGTCTGGCTATGCTCTCGGAGTGTAACTCCCATGATTTAGTTAATCGTTATGAAACGAATAACTGTATGTAGAAGAGAGTGCCTGCGACTGGCTATGCTCTCGGAGTGTAACTCCCATGATTTAGTTAATCGTTATGAAACGAATAACTGTATGTAGAAGAGAGTGCCTGCGTCTGGCTATGCTCTCGGAGTGTAACTCCCATGATTTAGTTAATCGTTATGAAACGAATAACTGTATGTTGAAGAGAGTGCCTGCGTCTGGCTATGCTCTCGGAGTGTAACTCCCATGATTTAGTTAAGCGTTATGAAACGAATAACTGTATGTTGAAGAGAGTGCCTGCGTCTGGCTATGCTCTCGGAGTGTAACTCCCATGATTTAGTTAATCGTTATAAAACGAATAACTGTATGTTGAAGAGAGTGCCTGCGTCTGGCTATGCTCTCGGAGTGTAACTCCCATGATTTAGTTAATCGTTATGAAACGAATAACTGTATGTTGAAGAGAGTGCCTGCGTCTGGCTATGCTCTCGGAGTGTAAATCCCATGATTTAGTTAATCGTTATGAAACGAATAACTGTATGTAGAAGAGAGTGCCTGCGTCTGGCTATGCTCTCGGAGTGTAACTCCCATGATTTAGTTAATCGTTATGAAACGAATAACTGTATGTAGAAGAGAGTGCCTGCGTCTGGCTATGCTCTCGGAGTGTAACTCCCATGATTTAGTTAATCGTTATGAAACGAATAACTGTATGTTGAAGAGAGTGCCTGCGTCTGGCTATGCTCTCGGAGTGTAACTCCCATGATTTAGTTAATCGTTATGAAACGAATAACTGTATGTTGAAGAGAGTGCCTGCGTCTGGCTATGCTCTCGGAGTGTAACTCCCATGATTTAGTTAATCGTTATGAAACGAATAACTGTATGTTGAAGAGAGTGCCTGCGTCTGGCTATGCTCTCGGAGTGTAACTCCCATGATTTAGTTAATCGTTATGAAACGAATAACTGTATGTAGAAGAGAGTGCCTGCGTCTGGCTATGCTCTCGGAGTGTAACTCCCATGATTTAGTTATTCGTTTTGAAACGAATAACTGTATGTTGAAGAGAGTGCCTGCGTCTGGCTATGCTCTCGGAGTGTAACTCCCATGATTTAGTTAATCGTTATGAAACGAATAACTGTATGTAGAAGAGAGTGCCTGCGTCTGGCTATGCTCTCGGAGTGTAACTCCCATGATTTAGTTAATCGTTATGAAACGAATAACTGTATGTTGAAGAGAGTGCCTGCGTCTGGCTATGCTCTCGGAGGGTAACTCCCATGATTTAGTTAATCGTTATGAAACGAATAACTGTATGTAGAAGAGAGTGCCTGCGACTGGCTATGCTCTCGGAGTGTAACTCCCATGATTTAGTTAATCGTTATGAAACGAATAACTGTATGTAGAAGAGAGTGCCTGCGTCTGGCTATGCTCTCGGAGTGTAACTCCCATGATTTAGTTAATCGTTATGAAACGAATAACTGTATGTTGAAGAGAGTGCCTGCGTCTGGCTATGCTCTCGGAGTGTAACTCCCATGATTTAGTTAAGCGTTATGAAACGAATAACTGTATGTTGAAGAGAGTGCCTGCGTCTGGCTATGCTCTCGGAGTGTAACTCCCATGATTTAGTTAATCGTTATAAAACGAATAACTGTATGTTGAAGAGAGTGCCTGCGTCTGGCTATGCTCTCGGAGTGTAACTCCCATGATTAAGTTAATCGTTATGAAACGAATAACTGTATGTAGAAGAGAGTGCCTGCGTCTGGCTATGCTCTCGGAGTGTAACTCCCATGATTTAGTTAATCGTTATGAAACGAATAACTGTATGTAGAAGAGAGTGCCTGCGTCTGGCTATGCTCTCGGAGTGTAACTCCCATGATTTAGTTAATCGTTATGAAACGAATAACTGTATGTAGAAGAGAGTGCCTGCGTCTGGCTATGCTCTCGGAGTGTAGCTCCCATGATTTAGTTAATCGTTATGAAACGAATAACTGTATGTTGAAGAGAGTGCCTGCGTCTGGCTATGCTCTCGGAGTGTAACTCCCATGATTTAGTTAATCGTTATGAAACGAATAACTGTATGTTGAAGAGAGTGCCTGCGTCTGGCTATGCTCTCGGAGTGTAACTCCCATGATTTAGTTAATCGTTATGAAACGAATAACTGTATGTTGAAGAGAGTGCCTGCGTCTGGCTATGCTCTCGGAGTGTAACTCCCATGATTTAGTTAATCGTTATGAAACGAATAACTGTATGTTGAAGAGAGTGCCTGCGTCTGGCTATGCTCTCGGAGTGTAACTCCCATGATTTAGTTAATCGTTATGAAACGAATAACTGTATGTTGAAGAGAGTGCCTGCGTCTGGCTATGCTCTCGGAGTGTAACTCCCATGATTTAGTTAATCGTTATGAAACGAATTACTGTATGTTGAAGAGAGTGCCTGCGTCTGGCTATGCTCTCGGAGTGTAACTCCCATGATTTAGTTAATCGTTATGAAACGAATAACTGTATGTAGAAGAGAGTGCCTGCGTCTGGCTATGCTCTCGGAGTGTAACTCCCATGATTTAGTTAATCGTTATGAAACGAATAACTGTATGTAGAAGAGAGTGCCTGCGTCTGGCTATGCTCTCGGAGTGTAACTCCCATGATTTAGTTAATCGTTATGAAACGAATAACTGTATGTTGAAGAGAGTGCCTGCGTCTGGCTATGCTCTCGGAGTGTAACTCCCATGATTTAGTTAATCGTTATGAAACGAATAACTGTATGTAGAAGAGAGTGCCTGCGTCTGGCTATGCTCTCGGAGTGTAACTCCCATGATTTAGTTAATCGTTATGAAACGAATAACTGTATGTTGAAGAGAGTGCCTGCGTCTGGCTATGCTCTCGGAGTGTAACTCCCATGATTTAGTTAATCGTTATGAAACGAATAACTGTATGTTGAAGAGAGTGCCTGCGTCTGGCTATGCTCTCGGAGTGTAACTCCCATGATTTAGTTAATCGTTATGAAACGAATAACTGTATGTTGAAGAGAGTGCCTGCGTCTGGCTATGCTCTCGGAGTGTAACTCCCATGATTAAGTTAATCGTTATGAAACGAATAACTGTATGTTGAAGAGAGTGCCTGCGTCTGGCTATGCTCTCGGAGTGTAACTCCCATGATTTAGTTAATCGTTATGAAACGAATAACTGTATGTTGAAGAGAGTGCCTGCGTCTGGCTATGCTCTCGGAGTGTAACTCCCATGATTTAGTTAATCGTTATGAAACGAATAACTGTATGTTGAAGAGAGTGCCTGCGTCTGGCTATGCTCTCGGAGTGTAACTCCCATGATTTAGTTAATCGTTATGAAACGAATAACTGTATGTTGAAGAGAGTGCCTGCGTCTGGCTATGCTCTCGGAGTGTAACTCCCATGATTTAGTTAATCGTTATGAAACGAATAACTGTATGTTGAAGAGAGTGCCTGCGTCTGGCTATGCTCTCGGAGTGTAACTCCCATGATTTAGTTAATCGTTTTGAAACGAATAACTGTATGTTGAAGAGAGTGCCTGCGTCTGGCTATGCTCTCGGAGTGTAACTCCCATGATTTAGTTAATCGTTATGAAACGAATAACTGTATGTTGAAGAGAGTGCCTGCGTCTGGCTATGCTCTCGGAGTGTAACTCCCATGATTTAGTTAATCGTTATGAAACGAATAACTGTATGTTGAAGAGAGTGCCTGCGTCTGGCTATGCTCTCGGAGTGTAACTCCCATGATTTAGTTAATCGTTATGAAACGAATAACTGTATGTTGAAGAGAGTGCCTGCGTCTGGCTATGCTCTCGGAGTGTAACTCCCATGATTTAGTTAATCGTTATGAAACGAATAACTGTATGTTGAAGAGAGTGCCTGCGTCTGGCTATGCTCTCGGAGTGTAACTCCCATGATTTAGTTAATCGTTATGAAACGAATAACTGTATGTTGAAGAGAGTGCCTGCGTCTGGCTATGCTCTCGGAGTGTAACTCCCATGATTAAGTTAATCGTTATGAAACGAATAACTGTATGTTGAAGAGAGTGCCTGCGTCTGGCTATGCTCTCGGAGTGTAACTCCCATGATTTAGTTAATCGTTATGAAACGAATAACTGTATGTTGAAGAGAGTGCCTGCGTCTGGCTATGCTCTCGGAGTGTAACTCCCATGATTTAGTTAATCGTTATGAAACGAATAACTGTATGTTGAAGAGAGTGCCTGCGTCTGGCTATGCTCTCGGAGTGTAACTCCCATGATTTAGTTAATCGTTATGAAACGAATAACTGTATGTTGAAGAGAGTGCCTGCGTCTGGCTATGCTCTCGGAGTGTAACTCCCATGATTTAGTTAATCGTTATGAAACGAATAACTGTATGTTGAAGAGAGTGCCTGCGTCTGGCTATGCTCTCGGAGTGTAACTCCCATGATTTAGTTAATAGTTTTGAAACGAATAACTGTATGTTGAAGAGAGTGCCTGCGTCTGGCTATGCTCTCGGAGTGTAACTCCCATGATTTAGTTAATCGTTATGAAACGAATAACTGTATGTAGAAGAGAGTGCCTGCGTCTGGCTATGCTCTCGGAGTGTAACTCCCATGATTTAGTTAATCGTTATGAAACGAATAACTGTATGTAGAAGAGAGTGCCTGCGTCTGGCTATGCTCTCGGAGTGTAACTCCCATGATTTAGTTAATCGTTATGAAACGAATAACTGTATGTTGAAGAGAGTGCCTGCGTCTGGCTATGCTCTCGGAGTGTAACTCCCATGATTTAGTTAATCGTTATGAAACGAATAACTAACTGTATGTAGAAGAGAGTGCCTGCGTCTGGCTATGCTCTCGGAGTGTAACTCCCATGATTTAGTTAATCGTTATGAAACGAATAACTGTATGTTGAAGAGAGTGCCTGCGTCTGGCTATGCTCTCGGAGTGTAACTCCCATGATTTAGTTAATCGTTATGAAACGAATAACTGTATGTTGAAGAGAGTGCCTGCGTCTGGCTATGCTCTCGGAGTGTAACTCCCATGATTTAGTTAATCGTTATGAAACGAATAACTGTATGTTGAAGAGAGTGCCTGCGTCTGGCTATGCTCTCGGAGTGTAACTCCCATGATTTAGTTAATCGTTATGAAACGAATAACTGTATGTTGAAGAGAGTGCCTGCGTCTGGCTATGCTCTCGGAGTGTAACTCCCATGATTTAGTTAATCGTTATGAAACGAATAACTGTATGTAGAAGAGAGTGCCTGCGTCTGGCTATGCTCTCGGAGTGTAACTCCCATGATTTAGTTAATCGTTATGAAACGAATAACTGTATGTAGAAGAGAGTGCCTGCGTCTGGCTATGCTCTCGGAGTGTAACTCCCATGATTTAGTTAATCGTTATGAAACGAATAACTAACTGTATGTAGAAGAGAGTGCCTGCGTCTGGCTATGCTCTCGGAGTGTAACTCCCATGATTTAGTTAATCGTTATGAAACGAATAACTGTATGTAGAAGAGAGTGCCTGCGTCTGGCTATGCTCTCGGAGTGTAACTCCCATGATTTAGTTAATCGTTATGAAACGAATAACTGTATGTAGAAGAGAGTGCCTGCGTCTGGCTATGCTCTCGGAGTGTAACTCCCATGATTTAGTTAATCGTTATGAAACGAATAACTGTATGTAGAAGAGAGTGCCTGCGTCTGGCTATGCTCTCGGAGTGTAACTCCCATGATTTAGTTAATCGTTATGAAACGAATAACTGTATGTAGAAGAGAGTGCCTGCGTCTGGCTATGCTCTCGGAGTGTAACTCCCATGATTTAGTTAATCGTTATGAAACGAATAACTGTATGTAGAAGAGAGTGCCTGCGTCTGGCTATGCTCTCGGAGTGTAACTCCCATGATTTAGTTAATCGTTATGAAACGAATAACTGTATGTTGAAGAGAGTGCCTGCGTCTGGCTATGCTCTCGGAGTGTAACTCCCATGATTTAGTTAATCGTTATGAAACGAATAACTGTATGTTGAAGAGAGTGCCTGCGTCTGGCTATGCTCTCGGAGTGTAACTCCCATGATTTAGTTAATCGTTATGAAACGAATAACTGTATGTTGAAGAGAGTGCCTGCGTCTGGCTATGCTCTCGGAGTGTAACTCCCATGATTTAGTTAATCGTTATGAAACGAATAACTAACTGTATGTAGAAGAGAGTGCCTGCGTCTGGCTATGCTCTCGGAGTGTAACTCCCATGATTTAGTTAATCGTTATGAAACGAATAACTGTATGTAGAAGAGAGTGCCTGCGTCTGGCTATGCTCTCGGAGTGTAACTCCCATGATTTAGTTAATCGTTATGAAACGAATAACTGTATGTAGAAGAGAGTGCCTGCGTCTGGCTATGCTCTCGGAGTGTAACTCCCATGATTTAGTTAATCGTTATGAAACGAATAACTGTATGTAGAAGAGAGTGCCTGCGTCTGGCTATGCTCTCGGAGTGTAACTCCCATGATTTAGTTAATCGTTATGAAACGAATAACTGTATGTTGAAGAGAGTGCCTGCGTCTGGCTATGCTCTCGGAGTGTAACTCCCATGATTTAGTTAATCGTTATGAAACGAATAACTGTATGTTGAAGAGAGTGCCTGCGTCTGGCTATGCTCTCGGAGTGTAACTCCCATGATTTAGTTAATCGTTATGAAACGAATAACTGTATGTTGAAGAGAGTGCCTGCGTCTGGCTATGCTCTCGGAGTGTAACTCCCATGATTTAGTTAATCGTTATGAAACGAATAACTGTATGTAGAAGAGAGTGCCTGCGTCTGGCTATGCTCTCGGAGTGTAACTCCCATGATTTAGTTAATCGTTATGAAACGAATAACTGTATGTTGAAGAGAGTGCCTGCGTCTGGCTATGCTCTCGGAGTGTAACTCCCATGATTTAGTTAATCGTTATGAAACGAATAACTGTATGTTGAAGAGAGTGCCTGCGTCTGGCTATGCTCTCGGAGTGTAACTCCCATGATTTAGTTAATCGTTATGAAACGAATAACTGTATGTTGAAGAGAGTGCCTGCGTCTGGCTATGCTCTCGGAGTGTAACTCCCATGATTTAGTTAATCGTTATGAAACGAATAACTGTATGTAGAAGAGAGTGCCTGCGTCTGGCTATGCTCTCGGAGTGTAACTCCCATGATTTAGTTAATCGTTTTGAAACGAATAACTGTATGTTGAAGAGAGTGCCTGCGTCTGGCTATGCTCTCGGAGTGTAACTCCCATGATTTAGTTAATCGTTATGAAACGAATAACTGTATGTAGAAGAGAGTGCCTGCGTCTGGCTATGCTCTCGGAGTGTAACTCCCATGATTTAGTTAATCGTTATGAAACGAATAACTGTATGTTGAAGAGAGTGCCTGCGTCTGGCTATGCTCTCGGAGTGTAACTCCCATGATTTAGTTAATCGTTATGAAACGAATAACTGTATGTAGAAGAGAGTGCCTGCGACTGGCTATGCTCTCGGAGTGTAACTCCCATGATTTAGTTAATCGTTATGAAACGAATAACTGTATGTAGAAGAGAGTGCCTGCGTCTGGCTATGCTCTCGGAGTGTAACTCCCATGATTTAGTTAATCGTTATGAAACGAATAACTGTATGTTGAAGAGAGTGCCTGCGTCTGGCTATGCTCTCGGAGTGTAACTCCCATGATTTAGTTAAGCGTTATGAAACGAATAACTGTATGTTGAAGAGAGTGCCTGCGTCTGGCTATGCTCTCGGAGTGTAACTCCCATGATTTAGTTAATCGTTATGAAACGAATAACTGTATGTTGAAGAGAGTGCCTGCGTCTGGCTATGCTCTCGGAGTGTAACTCCCATGATTAAGTTAATCGTTATGAAACGAATAACTGTATGTAGAAGAGAGTGCCTGCGTCTGGCTATGCTCTCGGAGTGTAACTCCCATGATTTAGTTAATCGTTATGAAACGAATAACTGTATGTAGAAGAGAGTGCCTGCGTCTGGCTATGCTCTCGGAGTGTAACTCCCATGATTTAGTTAATCGTTATGAAACGAATAACTGTATGTAGAAGAGAGTGCCTGCGTCTGGCTATGCTCTCGGAGTGTAGCTCCCATGATTTAGTTAATCGTTATGAAACGAATAACTGTATGTTGAAGAGAGTGCCTGCGTCTGGCTATGCTCTCGGAGTGTAACTCCCATGATTTAGTTAATCGTTATGAAACGAATAACTGTATGTTGAAGAGAGTGCCTGCGTCTGGCTATGCTCTCGGAGTGTAACTCCCATGATTTAGTTAATCGTTATGAAACGAATAACTGTATGTTGAAGAGAGTGCCTGCGGCTGGCTATGCTCTCGGAGTGTAACTCCCATGATTTAGTTAATCGTTATGAAACGAATAACTGTATGTTGAAGAGAGTGCCTGCGTCTGGCTATGCTCTCGGAGTGTAACTCCCATGATTTAGTTAATCGTTATGAAACGAATAACTGTATGTTGAAGAGAGTGCCTGCGTCTGGCTATGCTCTCGGAGTGTAACTCCCATGATTTAGTTAATCGTTATGAAACGAATTACTGTATGTTGAAGAGAGTGCCTGCGTCTGGCTATGCTCTCGGAGTGTAACTCCCATGATTTAGTTAATCGTTATGAAACGAATAACTGTATGTAGAAGAGAGTGCCTGCGTCTGGCTATGCTCTCGGAGTGTAACTCCCATGATTTAGTTAATCGTTATGAAACGAATAACTGTATGTAGAAGAGAGTGCCTGCGTCTGGCTATGCTCTCGGAGTGTAACTCCCATGATTTAGTTAATCGTTATGAAACGAATAACTGTATGTTGAAGAGAGTGCCTGCGTCTGGCTATGCTCTCGGAGTGTAACTCCCATGATTTAGTTAATCGTTATGAAACGAATAACTGTATGTAGAAGAGAGTGCCTGCGTCTGGCTATGCTCTCGGAGTGTAACTCCCATGATTTAGTTAATCGTTATGAAACGAATAACTGTATGTTGAAGAGAGTGCCTGCGTCTGGCTATGCTCTCGGAGTGTAACTCCCATGATTTAGTTAATCGTTATGAAACGAATAACTGTATGTTGAAGAGAGTGCCTGCGTCTGGCTATGCTCTCGGAGTGTAACTCCCATGATTTAGTTAATCGTTATGAAACGAATAACTGTATGTTGAAGAGAGTGCCTGCGTCTGGCTATGCTCTCGGAGTGTAACTCCCATGATTAAGTTAATCGTTATGAAACGAATAACTGTATGTTGAAGAGAGTGCCTGCGTCTGGCTATGCTCTCGGAGTGTAACTCCCATGATTTAGTTAATCGTTATGAAACGAATAACTGTATGTTGAAGAGAGTGCCTGCGTCTGGCTATGCTCTCGGAGTGTAACTCCCATGATTTAGTTAATCGTTATGAAACGAATAACTGTATGTTGAAGAGAGTGCCTGCGTCTGGCTATGCTCTCGGAGTGTAACTCCCATGATTTAGTTAATCGTTATGAAACGAATAACTGTATGTTGAAGAGAGTGCCTGCGTCTGGCTATGCTCTCGGAGTGTAACTCCCATGATTTAGTTAATCGTTATGAAACGAATAACTGTATGTTGAAGAGAGTGCCTGCGTCTGGCTATGCTCTCGGAGTGTAACTCCCATGATTTAGTTAATCGTTTTGAAACGAATAACTGTATGTTGAAGAGAGTGCCTGCGTCTGGCTATGCTCTCGGAGTGTAACTCCCATGATTTAGTTAATCGTTATGAAACGAATAACTGTATGTAGAAGAGAGTGCCT
>NW_025575867.1:98208-134379 GCF_905147105.1 Pieris brassicae | reverse complement strand
ATATTTTAATTCTTGTACAAATCAAATGCCTAAACAGAACTATATAACTTCCAAGCGAGTCTGGGAAAATACAAAAATAATGATCCAACATTTGTTGCTCGGATAAGGGAAAACCCAGAAAAACCTTATCAGATCATTTCATCATCTTAAATTCGATACATTATATACATTACATATAATTATCAGAACACAATGAATATAACAGAATAATTAAATTAATAACAAATAATAGCCAACTCATTAAATATTATAATTGTAAACCCATGTTTCTCCTCATTTCATGAAACGTAACCGCTGGTAATGGTTTTGTTAACGCATCTGCAGGTTGTTGACCTGTGGGAATGTATTTTAGCTTTATTACATTTTTCTCTATTTGTTCCCTAGAAAAATGTCTGTCTGTCAGTTAATTGTCTTCATATATTACAATAGGAGTGGATATATCAATATGAATACTCCTTACCAAAGATTTAAGCCATAAAGGCTTCATATAAGGCCATATACTCAGCCGCTGTGGAGGAGGCTGCTACTGACTATTGTTTCTTTGTTGTCCAGGTTATTGAACAATGTTCAAACAATTTAAATATATACCCGGTTGTACTCTTTACATCATTACCTCCCCAATCGGAGTCCACATACCCAGTTAAGATGTTATTATATTCACACCTTTTATAACATAATTTAAAATCAGTTGTGCCTTTTAAATATCTAAGCACTTTTTTGAGGCATTGCCACAATTCTTTATTATTTTAATTTGTGTACCTACTTAATATATTAACGCTAGTGCTTAAGTCAGGTCGAGTACATAGCATTATATACATTAGACAACCAATTAAATTGCGACATGGAGCAGTGTAATTTTTTCTGAGTTTAGTGCTTCATAATTGAGTTTACTATCCATAGGAGTAGTTGCAGGTTTTTGTTGCAATCCTGCATGCAAAATTTATTTAAAACTGTTTTAATATAAGCACTTTGATCTAACATTATCATATCATCGCAACGAGTTATTTTAATTCCAAGAAATAATTTAATTTCATGTAAATCTGTCATTTTAAATTTACTCATTAAATATATTTTAAAACTGTTTATTGTATTTACATTAGCACTCACTATTACCAAATCATCAACATAAAGTACCACATATATATTTTTCTGTATATCTCCTTTATTTAGTATATAAATACATCTATCTACTGATGAATTCTGAAAACCCTCCCGCCTAAGAGACTGTTCAAAAATTTCAAACCAGTATCTAGCGGCTTGCTTTAGCCCATATAATGCTTTATTTAATTTACACACATAACCATTTTTGCAAGACACCCCTTCTGGAACTTTCATATATATTTCTTCCTGTAGTACCCCATTTAGAAATGCAGTTTTTACGTCCATGTGATGTACAAGTAAATTATATTGATTAGCAAAAGCAATAATAAATCTAAAACTAGCTATTCTTGCAACAGGTGCAAAAGTCTCATTATAGTCTATGAGATATTCCTGGCTAAAAGCCCTAGCAACGAGTCGAGCTTTATAGCGTAAAGGCTTTCCGAATTCATCATTTTTTATATTAAACATCCATTTGCAATCTATAATATTTTTGTTATCTGGCCGTGGTACTAAAGTCCATGTTTTATTTAAAAATAGAGAATTTAATTGCACCTTCCCAATGAACTCTATCGTCTCGTGTTTTAATCTCTTGAAACGAATTTGGTATTTTACACAAAATTGAACTAGCACACATAAGGTTATCATCGATTTCTTTATAAGAAATAGGGGGACGACTTTAAGCCTATCACTCCTACGTGGTTCAATACAACTGGTTGTGTCCTCATTATTTACGACCACTGAAAGATCATCAGAATGTGCATTTGGTTGTTCAAATTCGACGATGTCATGGTTAGTTTTGCGAATTTTCTGAGGAACTTCATAATCATCAGATTTACAGGTATCTGATTTATATCTGTCAGTTTTTTGAGACTTTATTGACTTTGAAATGTTGTCAATGTTAACATTATCATGAGAATTTACTATATTCTCTTCAGGTCGCAACGCAGGCCTGGATTGAAGTAATTTGTCTCATCTACTATGACATCTCTGACAGTAATAAATTTTTCGCATTTAGGATTCCAAACTTTATAACCGTTTGGTTCGTATCCCACAAGAATACCTTTCCATGACTTAACATCGAATTTTGTCTTATATAACTTATCATGCACATAAACTGTTGAACCAAAAAAATTTAAATATTTTATTTGTGGTTTTTTGTTATGCCACATTTACGAATTCAATCATCATGTAAGTAATTTATATATTATTTAACATTGTACATTATAGTATGAAGTTGTAATAATTTTAAGCAGCATTATTTTCTTTAGGTGACGTAATTGGTGAATAATATTGTAATTGAAAAGGATATTTCTCTTTAAATGTACAAGCTGTGTGTGATGCAGAAATAAAATATATTAATGTTGTTCCCCATGGCCTGGTGCCGCTCATGATGCAACAACTTTTGTAAACTCAGTTCTACAAGTTAATTCAAATTTATTGATAAGAAGGTAGAACTTGATAAATGTGCCAACTAAATTAACAGGTATATTTGTTTATAGCTTAATATCGTACAGGTCTACTGAGAAATCACTGGATGGTTGTTAATAGTGCTTACTCAAATATACCTTATTCATTAACACCATTTCTCTGACTGACCAGAGATATGATGAAGTACACATTAAGAATAGGAATACTATAGAGAGGTAAATATATAGTATAATTTAGAGTATTAATAATTATACTATGTCAAAAAGTTGCAAGATATGTGACCCAAATGAAACATGATGTAAGGTTAAAATATTTGTCTTTTTCGGAAAATTTGGAGTATGGAAATGTCGCTTTAACATTGTATTTATTACTAGCTTAAGTTCAAGCTATTGTTATTGCCACAGCTGTTATGCAAAATATTTGTAAGGATTATAATTTGTAGATATACCGGCAGAAGTTTTAGTTCCAACACTTGATACAGTTTCAAGTCAAGAAGTTAATGAAGGAAATCAAGACGTAACTGAAAGAACAAGCTTTATTTATTATTTTGGAAAATTAATATATTCTTCTTAATTCTAGCAGAAACAAACATGTTGTATTTAAATGTCCTTTTGTACATATAAAATACTAGTACTTATTTTTCTTAGAAGAAAGTTAGTTAAAATTTTAATAAGTTATGTCGTTAATCTACCTATAAAATTAAATTATTATTTATCATAACCATGTAATGTAATGAAATATTAGGAAAAATAAATAAAACATAACATAATATAAAATTTATTTCATTATACTCTTATATATTACTAATATGTAATCCAATGTTATAAACAAATGTTATAAATGTAAACCAATGAAAATGTTAAAACCATCAACTTCAACTTCAACGAACATTAAAAAAACAGAACTGGTACAATTGGTTCAGGCTTTGTATAGTTATGCGCTTACCTACACATTCTGCGATTCATTTTTTATATTATAGATGACACTGATGACAAAGGCACTCTTCTCGGTTGCTGGAATGAGAGATAAGTTTCATTAGGTTAGAAAATTATGGTTCCCGAAACTAAGAGCCTTCTGAAAAGCGGTCACCACGTTCGAGTAGTCCACAGGAAAACAAATATGATGCCAAACTCATTGCCGTTAATAATTTTTCCTAACGTTTTAAATATGATAGCAAACGATGGAAAGCCATTAAATAAATTGACCAGGAAACCGTGTAAGCCTTCGCCCCATCGCCAAAGTTCTTTAGTAATTTTAGTAAGATGAGGAAATTGAATTGAATCACTATACATTTCTTAACAAAAGTCAACCGATTTAATTTAATTTATAGGTTGGTCTGACGCACGATACCATTGTAAGTCCGGTAAAACTATCGATGGTTAAAATATTTACTCTCTAGACCCTTCGTGTAAAACCAGCCATATTCTGCTGCTGGACAGGCAGAGGTAGGCACGTAAGCCATCTAATTGTGCGAGATTTTGAAAAATTTGTTTATTATTATCATATTAACAGATTTAAGTTCTACATTTTATTATATACCCAAGAATTTACAAGAATTTCATTACTCTTTTCAGTATTTACAATAAATCCTTTAGCTTCAAGAAGTGTTCTAGCGTCCTGAATATTTTGTAAACATTCAGTGTAGCTGGAGGACATAAACTTAATATTTCTTGTGTTAGCTTCTAATATTAATTTAATTATTCTAAATTCTAAACATTTTTATGAAACATATTCTTAAGAATCTTGCTACAAGTGCGCATGTGCAATAGTTACTCATTTGACTCGTTCGGTTGTTTACGAGTTGTTACGAATTGACTCGACCATTTTCCCGAAGTGGGATGGTCGAGTCGGAGGAGGGAGTTGTGATTATAAAAGAGGTTGTGACACATGCGCAGGGGCCACTTTCGCTTCCGACCGCCGACCCGTGCGGATGTCTGCTCCAGTGCTCTCTCCGTGTGAGTCATCAGTGCTGTAGTGCCATCTCGCTCGCTCCGTGTGAGTCATCGCCGCTTGCCAGTGCGCACGCGCTGTCCGACCGCTGCCTTGCTGCCTGCTGCCCTCTCATTGGTCAGTCCGATCGCTGCCTTGCTGCCTGCCGCCCTCTCATTGGTCGCTTCGCTTCAATTTATGAACGCGGGTTTACCTGCGGCCCTCAGATAGCCACCTAACGGTGCCAAACGGTTATCTGTCGGTTAACGCCTTGTGCGGGAGTGTTTTTGTTGTAATTTATAGATTGTTCGAATTTGCTTTGTTCAGTCTCTGAATATAGTTTACTTTTAGGAACATCGCTGACCAAGAAAAAGGTATTTTATAACCTTTTATCCACGATAATAGAGTTGTATCACAAGTAATAAGTGAATAACATTCTTTGATAAACTACCAGTGAGCGCGAGGTGGCGCGCGCGGCGCTGGACGCGACTGCCTATAGTAGGCTGTGAGCAAGCTCCTTCATCCTGGATTCCCCTTTTGCCTATGATTAAATTCTTTTTGACCTTCTTTGTCCTTTTCTGATTTTGATGCGAGCTTGTAGTCAACTAATCGCTTACTGAATAGGTACTTGTATACCTATGTTCCTTGAAGTTGTTCTTTTAGATCTTTTAAGGCTATATAGAATAAAGTTGTGTCGTGTGACTGAGTCTTGGTATTGTGTGTCACATTGGAATCCGTATCCATAAGTAATTTTAATAGGTACATATTTCTTGTTTCCGCAGACAAGAACACTGTGAGTGGCCTCTGCTAAACAAGAAGTAGCTGTAGCATTTGGTTTCATTTGAAACCTGCGTCCTATATTAATCCTGTTTGAGATTGCGGTCTTTTCCTCTGGGTTCAAATTGGGTGCATTGATTAGAATACTTAGATAAAAGTTGTAAAGTGTAAGCTTACTGCAAGATCAAACTGTATGTCTTCACCTGGAGTATTAGACTTTGATGGATCTTCTCCCGATACCTGCAGCAGTTCATTGTCTCATCCAGCGACAAGTGGTCGTTAGGGCGGCGGCCGTGCGTTACCTGTTACGCGACGCTTTTGGTTATGTACGCCTTCGTTCGAGGATACATTACAACTGGATTTACACACGTGTAGTTACAATTTCAATCAAATGAAAACTGAGGGTAGTATTAAAGTCTCAAAGCTCAATGTATAATAAAACTTCACTTACAGGTAAGTCATATTGACGATTTTGTGTTGTACTTTGCCAAAACATGGTAGGGAAAATACTCAAAATGCGGTATACCATCAAAAGAAGATTCTTCCTTATCCTTGCATAGGTTCCCTCTTCCGTCCGAGAATGGGCCTCTGAAGTAAGTAGATCGGTTAATCTTTCCAATATGGACCGTCGATATTTGAGGTTTTAGAGGGGCGGGGAGGGGGTTGACGGCTACTTCGGAGCTTTTATATATACTCTAGGGGTAGGGCAGACAAGACCATGTGGATAGTGGGGTGCTCTGATTCGGTTTTGGGTACTTTTTTGATATTAAAAAAGTACACGATAATACAGAATTAGATAATACAGAAAGTTACAAACAATGAAAAAAATATTTTCAGCTATAAATTTCATTTTAAAATCCACAACAGACCTTATGCAATCCAACTTTTTCAAAATTCCAGTAAGCAATTTTTTTTTTTTTTACTAATGATTTATTATTTTATAACCTGACCTGAAATAACATAAATCAAAACTTACTTTAACTCATCCGAGTAAGGATTAAGCCTTCTGCCAGATGACCTAGTAAGTCTGGGCATCGCAGCAAATTCCTCGCCAGGACTAGTCAGCCCACTAGGACCAGCAACCGGTTCGTCAAGGATCGGCGCAGAAGAGGAGGCCGTGACAAGCGGCTAATTTGAGTCCAACACTTGCACTTCACTTAACTCTTCAAACAATGGGCTTCGGAGACGCCATGGTAGTCAAACGTTGTAAGTTTATAGGAGTACGTAAAACGATTTCTACTGCAAGGGTGACAAACGATGACTGGACGCCATTAAACAAAATGAATGGCTTAAAAACAAATTTAGTGATCACCAAAAAGTATCGATACCCGAGTAGTATCGATATTTTCAATAACTTTTGTACTATCTACAAAACAAATATGGGCATTTAAACCGATGATCCATATTAGAAAGTTTAATGTCGATACCAGAGTAGTATCGATACTTTGAAAATTTTCGGAACCCTACACTAAGTGATTGACGTTTGACATCAATTATTTGTCAAATATATTTTGTAATTGCGTGTTGTTACTTACCAATTTGTGTGAAAAGTTTTAATAAATGTATCTCATGAACCGTAAGTTTGCGCAACCTAAATCTTTGCAAAACTCTTTCTTTTAGTGAGTACTATCTACAAAAAAATGGGCATTTAAATCGACGGTCCATATTGGAAAGATTATCCAAAACAGCTTCACTATTAACTATGTCTAATGAAAACTTTATTTTTAGTGTTAAAGTTTGGGCTAAATTGTTTTCCTAATGGTGATGGGACATCCATTGAATCATTAAAAACAGTGAATGCCCAGCATAGGATACTATGTGAAAATCATTTGAATGAATCTTCATTTACCAGCAGCGATAGGAAAAGACTTAACAAGTTAGATAAGACCAATTAAAAAACAAACATTGTAGTCCATATAGAGCAAGTTATGACATCCAAGTGAGTATTTACATTCATATTCTACCTAAGTCAAATAGACAAATTTTTATAGTCATGCTTTTTTACATAGAGGTAGGCAGTACATTTCTGACACACATCTAGGTGATATATGGATGATTAAAAGTTTTCTATTTTCTCCATCCACTTATTGGATTTGTTATCTTTTTCGAATTTTTTATTCAATTATTTTTGTATATTTTCCAGGAACCATCAACTAGCAAAGGTATTTTGTAGGACTTGGACGTGAAAAAGTTCAGTGAACTTATACCTCAAAAGCAAACGCTGTCTAAGAGATGCAGAAAAAATCTATCTGAAATAGTGAGGCTCTGAAAAAAGTTTCAAGGTGATAAAAACTCCAAAAGATCTATATTAAGTGTACTAACATCAAACGAACCTAGCAATGAAATATTAAAAAGCACATTAAATAATTCATTTTCTTTACTATTACAAAGCCAACTGAAAAACTTTATAAGAAAATTAACTGGAATGAGATGGACACTGGATGATAAAGTGAACGTCTTGAGCATCTATAAGAAATCAAACTTTTGTTTTATATTATTGATTAGGTTATTTTGAAAGAAAATATTTTTTTAACTGGATTATTATACATAATTATAAGTTTATAATAATACAAATAGTTTTAATCCGGTATAAAAAATTGGTTTCTTTCAATGTGTAAAAGCTATGTTAACCAAAGACAATACTAGGTTATTTTGTCAGCTCTCTCAAGGCATTATTGAACAAAATTCCAATGGTATGTGGAATCAACAGCCCAGTAATACAGACAGTAAAAGAAATCACAAAAGACCAAGATGTCAATGATAATTTATGTAAAATGGCTTTTGATGAAATGTCAATAAGAAAAAATCTGACATATAACGTAAAACTCAATGCTAAGGCCCATTACACTAGATATACAAATAAACAGAAAACTAAACATAGGTTGGTATAATAATTTAATTAATTGAACAGCGGAAAGATATTAAAACTTTTTTATGACTTATTTATCCATTGAACCATGACCATCCATTGACTTATTTATCCGCTAGTGGCCTTTGGCAATTATTTCCCTGCATCAAGTAGTTGTTAGTATTGCCTTATTGCCTAATTAAAATAACTAATAATTGATGTACCTCTGCTGTACCATATTTATTTTCTTATTGCCGCTTGACCTGTGATTGGTTAAAATTGTTTTGAGAATAAGATCATAACCTTCCATTGCAGGTACAGTAAAGTGGAGCCACATAGAGGAGTTTTATAATAAAGATCGCGAGAATCCCAACCGTGTTTGCTCCAGCTTTAACCCAGCACCACTTACAACCAGTACAGAATGGCAAACAGAAAATCAAAGAGCGCCTAGCAGATCAAATTTTAAGCCATTCGGTTGCAGTTGGAATATTTGCCAAAGTAAGTTTCAAAATTTTATTGAAAAGTACTTCCGTCCGCGATGGCCTCCTAAACTACTTAACCGATTTTAAATTAAATTGGCACACCGTGAGCGGT
Organism: Pieris brassicae; assembly: GCF_905147105.1. Taxonomy (NCBI): domain Eukaryota; kingdom Metazoa; phylum Arthropoda; class Insecta; order Lepidoptera; family Pieridae; genus Pieris; species Pieris brassicae. The sequence continues at coordinate 125,702 of NW_025575867.1, read as the reverse complement.
CTGGTCCAACTCAAGAGATAGGGTAGCTTAGATCTTTAATTATAGTCGCAATTTTATTTTATTGCAAATTATTTGTCTATAATTAATTGACAGTCACAATTATTCGAATTATTCGACTGAATTGAGTAAGTGATCAATAGATGGCACTGCTATGGTAAACCGACAAACGTGTCATATAAGCTACAATTCAATATCATGATTACCACGTGTTATTGAGGCTAAAGTATGAACTTTTTTAATTTTTGGTGTTAGCCAACCACGTGTTACTTAGACCGAAGTGTAAATCAAATTCAAATCTAAAACCACATTCTATGGCAGCTAGTAATTATATAATTTATTTTACCTTCAGATGAATGATGACAAGACGCCCCTGGAACAACTGTCGCTGGACAAGCTTTTCGACTGAACGGAGATTCGACCGACAGGAAAGAGGTATAAACACTTATTATAATAATACTTGACATCTGTAATTGTGGATGTGATCCAAACCCCACGTCGGTCCAATTAAAAACTAGCTTAGGCAATTAGTAGCAGCGTTTTTAATACGCTGAAATTATTATTCTTCGAAGACACTAAACCTAGCTGCGCAACTGAATATCCCTGTAACAGCCAGATGGAACCTCCAACCTCCCAGGGAAATTAAGTGGCATCGCCGACTCAGCTACGCCTACGTCTGGCTATGCTCTCGGGGTGTAACTCCCATGATTAAGTTAATCGTTATGAAACGAATAACTGTATGTAGAAGAGAGTGCCTACGTCTGGCTATGCTCTCGGAGTGTAACTCCCATGATTTAGTTAATCGTTATGAAACGAATAACTGTATGAAGAAGAGAGTGCCTGCGTCTGGCTATGCTCTCGGAGTGTAACTCCCATGATTTAGTTAATCGTTATGAAACGAATAACTGTATGAAGAAGAGAGTGCCTGCGTCTGGCTATGCTCTCGGAGTGTAACTCCCATGATTTAGTTAATCGTTATGAAACGAATAACTGTATGAAGAAGAGAGTGCCTGCGTCTGGCTATGCTCTCGGAGTGTAACTCCCATGATTTAGTTAATCGTTATGAAACGAATAACTGTATGAAGAAGAGAGTGCCTGCGTCTGGCTATGCTCTCGGAGTGTAACTCCCATGATTTAGTTAATCGTTATGAAACGAATAACTGTATGAAGAAGAGAGTGCCTGCGTCTGGCTATGCTCTCGGAGTGTAACTCCCATGATTAAGTTAATCGTTATGAAACGAATAACTGTATGTAGAAGAGAGTGCCTGCGTCTGGCTATGCTCTCGGAGTGTAACTCCCATGATTTAGTTAATCGTTATGAAACGAATAACTGTATGTAGAAGAGAGTGCCTGCGTCTGGCTATGCTCTCGGAGTGTAACTCCCATGATTTAGTTAATCGTTATGAAACGAATAACTGTATGTAGAAGAGAGTGCCTGCGTCTGGCTATGCTCTCGGAGTGTAACTCCCATGATTTAGTTAATCGTTATGAAACGAATAACTGTATGTAGAAGAGAGTGCCTGCGTCTGGCTATGCTCTCGGAGTGTAACTCCCATGATTTAGTTAATCGTTATGAAACGAATAACTGTATGTAGAAGAGAGTGCCTACGTCTAGCTATGTATGCTCTCGGAGTGTAACTCCCATGATTTAGTTAATCGTTATGAAACGAATAACTGTATGTAGAAGAGAGTGCCTGCGTCTGGCTATGCTCTCGGAGTGTAACTCCCATGATTTAGTTAATCGTTATGAAACGAATAACTGTATGTAGAAGAGAGTGCCTGCGTCTGGCTATGCTCTCGGAGTGTAACTCCCATGATTTAGTTAATCGTTATGAAACGAATAACTGTATGTAGAAGAGAGTGCCTGCGTCTGGCTATGCTCTCGGAGTGTAACTCCCATGATTTAGTTAATCGTTATGAAACGAATAACTGTATGTAGAAGAGAGTGCCTGCGTCTGGCTATGCTCTCGGAGTGTAACTCCCATGATTTAGTTAATCGTTATGAAACGAATAACTGTATGTAGAAGAGAGTGCCTGCGTCTGGCTATGCTCTCGGAGTGTAACTCCCATGATTTAGTTAATCGTTATGAAACGAATAACTGTATGTAGAAGAGAGTGCCTGCGTCTGGCTATGCTCTCGGAGTGTAACTCCCATGATTTAGTTAATCGTTATGAAACGAATAACTGTATGTAGAAGAGAGTGCCTGCGTCTGGCTATGCTCTCGGAGTGTAACTCCCATGATTTAGTTAATCGTTATGAAACGAATAACTGTATGTAGAAGAGAGTGCCTGCGTCTGGCTATGCTCTCGGAGTGTAACTCCCATGATTTAGTTAATCGTTATGAAACGAATAACTGTATGTAGAAGAGAGTGCCTGCGTCTGGCTATGCTCTCGGAGTGTAACTCCCATGATTTAGTTAATCGTTATGAAACGAATAACTGTATGTAGAAGAGAGTGCCTGCGTCTGGCTATGCTCTCGGAGTGTAACTCCCATGATTTAGTTAATCGTTATGAAACGAATAACTGTATGTAGAAGAGAGTGCCTGCGTCTGGCTATGCTCTCGGAGTGTAACTCCCATGATTTAGTTAATCGTTATGAAACGAATAACTGTATGTAGAAGAGAGTGCCTGCGTCTGGCTATGCTCTCGGAGTGTAACTCCCATGATTTAGTTAATCGTTATGAAACGAATAACTGTATGTAGAAGAGAGTGCCTGCGTCTGGCTATGCTCTCGGAGTGTAACTCCCATGATTTAGTTAATCGTTATGAAACGAATAACTGTATGTAGAAGAGAGTGCCTACGTCTAGCTATGTATGCTCTCGGAGTGTAACTCCCATGATTTAGTTAATCGTTATGAAACGAATAACTGTATGTAGAAGAGAGTGCCTGCGTCTGGCTATGCTCTCGGAGTGTAACTCCCATGATTTAGTTAATCGTTATGAAACGAATAACTGTATGTAGAAGAGAGTGCCTGCGTCTGGCTATGCTCTCGGAGTGTAACTCCCATGATTTAGTTAATCGTTATGAAACGAATAACTGTATGTAGAAGAGAGTGCCTACGTCTGGCTATGTATGCTCTCGGAGTGTAACTCCCATGATTTAGTTAATCGTTATGAAACGAATAACTGTATGTTGAAGAGAGTGCCTGCGTCTGGCTATGCTCTCGGAGTGTAACTCCCATGATTTAGTTAATCGTTATGAAACGAATAACTGTATATAGCAGAGAGTGCCTGCGTCTGGCTATGCTCTCGGAGTGTAACTCCCATGATTTAGTTAATCGTTATGAAACGAATAACTGTATGTAGAAGAGAGTGCCTGCGTCTGGCTATGCTCTCGGAGTGTAACTCCCATGATTTAGTTAATCGTTATGAAACGAATAACTGTATGTAGAAGAGAGTGCCTGCGTCTGGCTATGCTCTCGGAGTGTAACTCCCATGATTTAGTTAATCGTTATGAAACGAATAACTGTATGTAGAAGAGAGTGCCTGCGTCTGGCTATGCTCTCGGAGTGTAACTCCCATGATTTAGTTAATCGTTATGAAACGAATAACTGTATGTAGAAGAGAGTGCCTGCGTCTGGCTATGCTCTCGGAGTGTAACTCCCATGATTTAGTTAATCGTTATGAAACGAATAACTGTATGTAGAAGAGAGTGCCTGCGTCTGGCTATGCTCTCGGAGTGTAACTCCCATGATTTAGTTAATCGTTATGAAACGAATAACTGTATGTAGAAGAGAGTGCCTACGTCTAGCTATGTATGCTCTCGGAGTGTAACTCCCATGATTTAGTTAATCGTTATGAAACGAATAACTGTATGTAGAAGAGAGTGCCTGCGTCTGGCTATGCTCTCGGAGTGTAACTCCCATGATTTAGTTAATCGTTATGAAACGAATAACTGTATGTAGAAGAGAGTGCCTGCGTCTGGCTATGCTCTCGGAGTGTAACTCCCATGATTTAGTTAATCGTTATGAAACGAATAACTGTATGTAGAAGAGAGTGCCTACGTCTGGCTATGTATGCTCTCGGAGTGTAACTCCCATGATTTAGTTAATCGTTATGAAACGAATAACTGTATGTTGAAGAGAGTGCCTGCGTCTGGCTATGCTCTCGGAGTGTAACTCCCATGATTTAGTTAATCGTTATGAAACGAATAACTGTATGTAGCAGAGAGTGCCTGCGTCTGGCTATGCTCTCGGAGTGTAACTCCCATGATTTAGTTAATCGTTATGAAACGAATAACTGTATGTTGAAGAGAGTGCCTGCGTCTGGCTATGCTCTCGGAGTGTAACTCCCATGATTTAGTTAATCGTTATGAAACGAATAACTGTATGTTGAAGAGAGTGCCTGCGTCTGGCTATGCTCTCGGGGTGTAACTCCCATGATTAAGTTAATCGTTATGAAACGAATAACTGTATGTAGAAGAGAGTGCCTGCGTCTGGCTATGCTCTCGGAGTGTAACTCCCATGATTTAGTTAATCGTTATGAAACGAATAACTGTATGTAGAAGAGAGTGCCTGCGTCTGGCTATGCTCTCGGAGTGTAACTCCCATGATTTAGTTAATCGTTATGAAACGAATAACTGTATGTAGAAGAGAGTGCCTGCGTCTGGCTATGCTCTCGGAGTGTAACTCCCATGATTTAGTTAATCGTTATGAAACGAATAACTGTATGTAGAAGAGAGTGCCTGCGTCTGGCTATGCTCTCGGAGTGTAACTCCCATGATTTAGTTAATCGTTATGAAACGAATAACTGTATGTAGAAGAGAGTGCCTGCGTCTGGCTATGCTCTCGGAGTGTAACTCCCATGATTTAGTTAATCGTTATGAAACGAATAACTGTATGTAGAAGAGAGTGCCTACGTCTGGCTATGTATGCTCTCGGAGTGTAACTCCCATGATTTAGTTAATCGTTATGAAACGAATAACTGTATGTTGAAGAGAGTGCCTGCGTCTGGCTATGCTCTCGGAGTGTAACTCCCATGATTTAGTTAATCGTTATGAAACGAATAACTGTATATAGCAGAGAGTGCCTGCGTCTGGCTATGCTCTCGGAGTGTAACTCCCATGATTTAGTTAATCGTTATGAAACGAATAACTGTATGTTGAAGAGAGTGCCTGCGTCTGGCTATGCTCTCGGAGTGTAACTCCCATGATTTAGTTAATCGTTATGAAACGAATAACTGTATGTTGAAGAGAGTGCCTGCGTCTGGCTATGCTCTCGGGGTGTAACTCCCATGATTAAGTTAATCGTTATGAAACGAATAACTGTATGTTGAAGAGAGTGCCTGCGTCTGGCTATGCTCTCGGGGTGTAACTCCCATGATTAAGTTAATCGTTATGAAACGAATAACTGTATGTAGAAGAGAGTGCCTGCGTCTGGCTATGCTCTCGGAGTGTAACTCCCATGATTTAGTTAATCGTTATGAAACGAATAACTGTATGTAGAAGAGAGTGCCTGCGTCTGGCTATGCTCTCGGAGTGTAACTCCCATGATTTAGTTAATCGTTATGAAACGAATAACTGTATGTAGAAGAGAGTGCCTGCGTCTGGCTATGCTCTCGGAGTGTAACTCCCATGATTTAGTTAATCGTTATGAAACGAATAACTGTATGTAGAAGAGAGTGCCTGCGTCTGGCTATGCTCTCGGAGTGTAACTCCCATGATTTAGTTAATCGTTATGAAACGAATAACTGTATGTTGAAGAGAGTGCCTGCGTCTGGCTATGCTCTCGGAGTGTAACTCCCATGATTTAGTTAATCGTTATGAAACGAATAACTGTATGTTGAAGAGAGTGCCTGCGTCTGGCTATGCTCTCGGAGTGTAACTCCCATGATTTAGTTAATCGTTATGAAACGAATTTCTGTATGTTGAAGAGAGTGCCTGCGTCTGGCTATGCTCTCGGAGTGTAACTCCCATGATTTAGTTAATCGTTATGAAACGAATAACTGTATGTAGAAGAGAGTGCCTGCGTCTGGCTATGCTCTCGGAGTGTAACTCCCATGATTTAGTTAATCGTTATGAAACGAATAACTGTATGTTGAAGAGAGTGCCTGCGTCTGGCTATGCTCTCGGAGTGTAACTCCCATGATTTAGTTAATCGTTATGAAACGAATAACTGTATGTAGAAGAGAGTGCCTGCGTCTGGCTATGCTCTCGGAGTGTAACTCCCATGATTTAGTTAATCGTTATGAAACGAATAACTGTATGTTGAAGAGAGTGCCTGCGTCTGGCTATGCTCTCGGAGTGTAACTCCCATGATTTAGTTAATCGTTATGAAACGAATAACTGTATGTAGAAGAGAGTGCCTGCGTCTGGCTATGCTCTCGGAGTGTAACTCCCATGATTTAGTTAATCGTTATGAAACGAATAACTGTATGTAGAAGAGAGTGCCTGCGTCTGGCTATGCTCTCGGAGTGTAACTGCCATGATTTAGTTAATCGTTATGAAACGAATAACTGTATGTTGAAGAGAGTGCCTGCGTCTGGCTATGCTCTCGGAGTGTAACTCCTATGATTTAGTTAATCGTTATGAAACGAATAACTGTATGTTGAAGAGAGTGCCTGCGTCTGGCTATGCTCTCGGAGTGTAACTCCCATGATTTAGTTAATCGTTATGAAACGAATTACTGTATGTTGAAGAGAGTGCCTGCGTCTGGCTATGCTCTCGGAGTGTAACTCCCATGATTTAGTTAATCGTTATGAAACGAATAACTGTATGTAGAAGAGAGTGCCTGCGTCTGGCTATGCTCTCGGAGTGTAACTCCCATGATTTAGTTAATCGTTATGAAACGAATAACTGTATGTTGAAGAGAGTGCCTGCGTCTGGCTATGCTCTCGGAGTGTAACTCCCATGATTTAGTTAATCGTTATGAAACGAATAACTGTATGTAGAAGAGAGTGCCTGCGTCTGGCTATGCTCTCGGAGTGTAACTCCCATGATTTAGTTAATCGTTATGAAACGAATAACTGTATGTTGAAGAGAGTGCCTGCGTCTGGCTATGCTCTCGGAGTGTAACTCCCATGATTTAGTTAATCGTTATGAAACGAATAACTGTATGTAGAAGAGAGTGCCTGCGTCTGGCTATGCTCTCGGAGTGTAACTCCCATGATTTAGTTAATCGTTATGAAACGAATAACTGTATGTAGAAGAGAGTGCCTGCGTCTGGCTATGCTCTCGGAGTGTAACTGCCATGATTTAGTTAATCGTTATGAAACGAATAACTGTATGTTGAAGAGAGTGCCTGCGTCTGGCTATGCTCTCGGAGTGTAACTCCTATGATTTAGTTAATCGTTATGAAACGAATAACTGTATGTTGAAGAGAGTGCCTGCGTCTGGCTATGCTCTCGGAGTGTAACTCCCATGATTTAGTTAATCGTTATGAAACGAATAACTGTATGTTGAAGAGAGTGCCTGCGTCTGGCTATGCTCTCGGAGTGTAACTCCCATGATTTAGTTAATCGTTATGAAACGAATAACTGTATGTAGAAGAGAGTGCCTGCGTCTGGCTATGCTCTCGGAGTGTAACTCCCATGATTTAGTTAATCGTTATGAAACGAATAACTGTATGTAGAAGAGAGTGCCTGCGTCTGGCTATGCTCTCGGAGTGTAACTCCCATGATTTAGTTAATCGTTATGAAACGAATAACTGTATGTTGAAGAGAGTGCCTGCGTCTGGCTATGCTCTCGGAGTGTAACTCCCATGATTTAGTTAATCGTTATGAAACGAATAACTGTATGTTGAAGAGAGTGCCTGCGTCTGGCTATGCTCTCGGAGTGTAACTCCCATGATTTAGTTAATCGTTATGAAACGAATAACTGTATGTTGAAGAGAGTGCCTGCGTCTGGCTATGCTCTCGGAGTGTAACTCCCATGATTTAGTTAATCGTTATGAAACGAATAACTGTATGTTGAAGAGAGTGCCTGCGTCTGGCTATGCTCTCGGAGTGTAACTCCCATGATTTAGTTAATCGTTATGAAACGAATAACTGTATGTTGAAGAGAGTGCCTGCGTCTGGCTATACTCTCGGAGTGTAACTCCCATGATTTAGTTAATCGTTATGAAACGAATAACTGTATGTTGAAGAGAGTGCCTGCGTCTGGCTATGCTCTCGGAGTGTAACTCCCATGATTTAGTTAATCGTTATGAAACGAATAACTGTATGTTGAAGAGAGTGCCTGCGTCTGGCTATGCTCTCGGAGTGTAACTCCCATGATTTAGTTAATCGTTATGAAACGAATAACTGTATGTAGAAGAGAGTGCCTGCGTCTGGCTATGCTCTCGGAGTGTAACTCCCATGATTTAGTTAATCGTTATGAAACGAATAACTGTATGTAGAAGAGAGTGCCTGCGTCTGGCTATGCTCTCGGAGTGTAACTCCCATGATTTAGTTAATCGTTTTGAAACGAATAACTGTATGTTGAAGAGAGTGCCTGCGTCTGGCTATGCTCTCGGAGTGTAACTCCCATGATTTAGTTAATCGTTATGAAACGAATAACTGTATGTAGAAGAGAGTGCCTGCGTCTGGCTATGCTCTCGGAGTGTAACTCCCATGATTTAGTTAATCGTTATGAAACGAATAACTGTATGTTGAAGAGAGTGCCTGCGTCTGGCTATGCTCTCGGAGTGTAACTCCCATGATTTAGTTAATCGTTATGAAACGAATAACTGTATGTTGAAGAGAGTGCCTGCGTCTGGCTATGCTCTCGGAGTGTAACTCCCATGATTTAGTTAATCGTTATGAAACGAATAACTAACTGTATGTAGAAGAGAGTGCCTGCGTCTGGCTATGCTCTCGGAGTGTAACTCCCATGATTTAGTTAATCGTTATGAAACGAATAACTGTATGTAGAAGAGAGTGCCTGCGTCTGGCTATGCTCTCGGAGTGTAACTCCCATGATTTAGTTAATCGTTATGAAACGAATAACTGTATGTAGAAGAGAGTGCCTGCGTCTGGCTATGCTCTCGGAGTGTAACTCCCATGATTTAGTTAATCGTTATGAAACGAATAACTGTATGTAGAAGAGAGTGCCTGCGTCTGGCTATGCTCTCGGAGTGTAACTCCCATGATTTAGTTAATCGTTATGAAACGAATAACTGTATGTTGAAGAGAGTGCCTGCGTCTGGCTATGCTCTCGGAGTGTAACTCCCATGATTTAGTTAATCGTTATGAAACGAATAACTGTATGTTGAAGAGAGTGCCTGCGTCTGGCTATGCTCTCGGAGTGTAACTCCCATGATTTAGTTAATCGTTATGAAACGAATAACTAACTGTATGTAGAAGAGAGTGCCTGCGTCTGGCTATGCTCTCGGAGTGTAACTCCCATGATTTAGTTAATCGTTATGAAACGAATAACTGTATGTTGAAGAGAGTGCCTGCGTCTGGCTATGCTCTCGGAGTGTAACTCCCATGATTTAGTTAATCGTTATGAAACGAATAACTGTATGTTGAAGAGAGTGCCTGCGTCTGGCTATGCTCTCGGAGTGTAACTCCCATGATTTAGTTAATCGTTATGAAACGAATAACTGTATGTTGAAGAGAGTGCCTGCGTCTGGCTATGCTCTCGGAGTGTAACTCCCATGATTTAGTTAATCGTTATGAAACGAATAACTGTATGTTGAAGAGAGTGCCTGCGTCTGGCTATGCTCTCGGAGTGTAACTCCCATGATTTAGTTAATCGTTATGAAACGAATAACTGTATGTTGAAGAGAGTGCCTGCGTCTGGCTATGCTCTCGGAGTGTAACTCCCATGATTTAGTTAATCGTTATGAAACGAATAACTGTATGTTGAAGAGAGTGCCTGCGTCTGGCTATGCTCTCGGAGTGTAACTCCCATGATTTAGTTAATCGTTATGAAACGAATAACTGTATGTTGAAGAGAGTGCCTGCGTCTGGCTATGCTCTCGGAGTGTAACTCCCATGATTTAGTTAATCGTTATGAAACGAATAACTGTATGTAGAAGAGAGTGCCTGCGTCTGGCTATGCTCTCGGAGTGTAACTCCCATGATTTAGTTAATCGTTATGAAACGAATAACTGTATGTAGAAGAGAGTGCCTGCGTCTGGCTATGCTCTCGGAGTGTAACTCCCATGATTTAGTTATTCGTTTTGAAACGAATAACTGTATGTTGAAGAGAGTGCCTGCGTCTGGCTATGCTCTCGGAGTGTAACTCCCATGATTTAGTTAATCGTTATGAAACGAATAACTGTATGTAGAAGAGAGTGCCTGCGTCTGGCTATGCTCTCGGAGTGTAACTCCCATGATTTAGTTAATCGTTATGAAACGAATAACTGTATGTTGAAGAGAGTGCCTGCGTCTGGCTATGCTCTCGGAGTGTAACTCCCATGATTTAGTTAATCGTTATGAAACGAATAACTGTATGTAGAAGAGAGTGCCTGCGTCTGGCTATGCTCTCGGAGTGTAACTCCCATGATTTAGTTAATCGTTATGAAACGAATAACTGTATGTTGAAGAGAGTGCCTGCGTCTGGCTATGCTCTCGGAGTGTAACTCCCATGATTTAGTTAATCGTTATGAAACGAATAACTGTATGTTGAAGAGAGTGCCTGCGTCTGGCTATGCTCTCGGAGTGTAACTCCCATGATTTAGTTAATCGTTATGAAACGAATAACTGTATGTTGAAGAGAGTGCCTGCGTCTGGCTATGCTCTCGGAGTGTAACTCCCATGATTTAGTTAATCGTTATGAAACGAATAACTGTATGTTGAAGAGAGTGCCTGCGTCTGGCTATGCTCTCGGAGTGTAACTCCCATGATTTAGTTAATCGTTATGAAACGAATAACTGTATGTTGAAGAGAGTGCCTGCGTCTGGCTATGCTCTCGGAGTGTAACTCCCATGATTTAGTTAATCGTTATGAAACGAATAACTGTATGTTGAAGAGAGTGCCTGCGTCTGGCTATGCTCTCGGAGTGTAACTCCCATGATTTAGTTAATCGTTATGAAACGAATAACTAACTGTATGTAGAAGAGAGTGCCTGCGTCTGGCTATGCTCTCGGAGTGAACTCCCATGATTTAGTTAATCGTTATGAAACGAATAACTGTATGTTGAAGAGAGTGCCTGCGTCTGGCTATGCTCTCGGAGTGTAACTCCCATGATTTAGTTAATCGTTATGAAACGAATAACTGTATGTTGAAGAGAGTGCCTGCGTCTGGCTATGCTCTCGGAGTGTAACTCCCATGATTTAGTTAATCGTTATGAAACGAATAACTGTATGTTGAAGAGAGTGCCTGCGTCTGGCTATGCTCTCGGAGTGTAACTCCCATGATTTAGTTAATCGTTATGAAACGAATAACTGTATGTTGAAGAGAGTGCCTGCGCCTGGCTATGCTCTCGGAGTGTAACTCCCATGATTTAGTTAATCGTTATGAAACGAATAACTGTATGTAGAAGAGAGTGCCTGCGTCTGGCTATGCTCTCGGAGTGTAACTCCCATGATTTAGTTAATCGTTATGAAACGAATAACTGTATGTTGAAGAGAGTGCCTGCGTCTGGCTATGCTCTCGGAGTGTAACTCCCATGATTTAGTTAATCGTTATGAAACGAATAACTGTATGTAGAAGAGAGTGCCTGCGTCTGGCTATGCTCTCGGAGTGTAACTCCCATGATTTAGTTAATCGTTATGAAACGAATAACTGTATGTAGAAGAGAGTGCCTGCGTCTGGCTATGCTCTCGGAGTGTAACTCCCATGATTAAGTTAATCGTTATGAAACGAATAACTGTATGTTGAAGAGAGTGCCTGTGTCTGGCTACGCTCTCGGAGTGTAACTCCCATGATTTAGTTAATCGTTATGAAACGAATAACTTTATGTAGAAGAGAGTGCCTGCGTCTGGCTATGCTCTCGGAGTGTAACTCCCATGATTTAGTTAATCGTTATGAAACGAATAACTGTATGTTGAAGAGAGTCCCTGCGTCTGGCTATGCTCTCGGAGTGTAACTCCCATGATTTAGTTAATCGTTATGAAACGAATAAGTGTATGTTGAAGAGAGTGCCTGCGTCTGGCTATGCTCTCGGAGTGTAACTCCCATGATTTAGTTAATCGTTATGAAACGAATAACTGTATGTTGAAGAGAGTGCCTGCGTCTGGCTATGCTCTCGGAGTGTAACTCCCATGATTTAGTTAATCGTAATGAAACGAATAACTGTATGTTGAAGAGAGTGCCTGCGTCTGGCTATGCTCTCGGAGTGTAACTCCCATGATTTAGTTAATCGTTATGAAACGAATAACTGTATGTTGAAGAGAGTGCCTGCGTCTGGCTATGCTCTCGGAGTGTAACTCCCATGATTTAGTTAATCGTTATGAAACGAATAACTGTATGTTGAAGAGAGTGCCTGCGTCTGGCTATGCTCTCGGAGTGTAACTCCCATGATTTAGTTAATCGTTATGAAACGAATAACTGTATGTTGAAGAGAGTGCCTGCGTCTGGCTATGCTCTCGGAGTGTAACTCCCATGATTTAGTTAATCGTTATGAAACGAATAACTGTATGTTGAAGAGAGTGCCTGCGTCTGGCTATGCTCTCGGAGTGTAACTCCCATGATTTAGTTAATCGTTATGAAACGAATTACTGTATGTTGAAGAGAGTGCCTGCGTCTGGCTATGCTCTCGGAGTGTAACTCCCATGATTTAGTTAATCGTTATGAAACGAATAACTGTATGTTGAAGAGAGTGCCTGCGTCTGGCTATGCTCTCGGAGTGTAACTCCCATGATTTAGTTAATCGTTATGAAACTAATAACTGTATGTTGAAGAGAGTGCCTGCGTCTGGCTATGCTCTCGGAGTGTAACTCCCATGATTTAGTTAATCGTTATGAAACGAATAACTGTATGTAGAAGAGAGTGCCTGCGTCTGGCTATGCTCTCGGAGTGTAACTCCCATGATTTAGTTAATCGTTATGAAACGAATAACTGTATGTAGAAGAGAGTGCCTGCGTCTGGCTATGCTCTCGGAGTGTAACTCCCATGATTTAGTTAATCGTTATGAAACGAATAACTGTATGTAGAAGAGAGTGCCTGCGTCTGGCTATGCTCTCGGAGTGTAACTCCCATGATTTAGTTAATCGTTATGAAACGAATAACTGTATGTAGAAGAGAGTGCCTGCGTCTGGCTATGCTCTCGGAGTGTAACTCCCATGATTTAGTTAATCGTTATGAAACGAATAACTGTATGTAGAAGAGAGTGCCTACGTCTAGCTATGTATGCTCTCGGAGTGTAACTCCCATGATTTAGTTATTCGTTATGAAACGAATAACTGTATGTAGAAGAGAGTGCCTGCGTCTGGCTATGCTCTCGGAGTGTAACTCCCATGATTTAGTTAATCGTTATGAAACGAATAACTGTATGTAGAAGAGAGTGCCTGCGTCTGGCTATGCTCTCGGAGTGTAACTCCCATGATTTAGTTAATCGTTATGAAACGAATAACTGTATGTAGAAGAGAGTGCCTGCGTCTGGCTATGCTCTCGGAGTGTAACTCCCATGATTTAGTTAATCGTTATGAAACGAATAACTGTATGTAGAAGAGAGTGCCTGCGTCTGGCTATGCTCTCGGAGTGTAACTCCCATGATTTAGTTAATCGTTATGAAACGAATAACTGTATGTAGAAGAGAGTGCCTGCGTCTGGCTATGCTCTCGGAGTGTAACTCCCATGATTTAGTTAATCGTTATGAAACGAATAACTGTATGTAGAAGAGAGTGCCTGCGTCTGGCTATGCTCTCGGAGTGTAACTCCCATGATTTAGTTAATCGTTATGAAACGAATAACTGTATGTAGAAGAGAGTGCCTGCGTCTGGCTATGCTCTCGGAGTGTAACTCCCATGATTTAGTTAATCGTTATGAAACGAATAACTGTATGTTGAAGAGAGTGCCTGCGTCTGGCTATGCTCTCGGAGTGTAACTCCCATGATTTAGTTAATCGTTATGAAACGAATAACTGTATGTTGAAGAGAGTGCCTGCGTCTGGCTATGCTCTCGGAGTGTAACTCCCATGATTTAGTTAATCGTTATGAAACGAATTACTGTATGTTGAAGAGAGTGCCTGCGTCTGGCTATGCTCTCGGAGTGTAACTCCCATGATTTAGTTAATCGTTATGAAACGAATAACTGTATGTAGAAGAGAGTGCCTGCGTCTGGCTATGCTCTCGGAGTGTAACTCCCATGATTTAGTTAATCGTTATGAAACGAATAACTGTATGTTGAAGAGAGTGCCTGCGTCTGGCTATGCTCTCGGAGTGTAACTCCCATGATTTAGTTAATCGTTATGAAACGAATAACTGTATGTAGAAGAGAGTGCCTGCGTCTGGCTATGCTCTCGGAGTGTAACTCCCATGATTTAGTTAATCGTTATGAAACGAATAACTGTATGTTGAAGAGAGTGCCTGCGTCTGGCTATGCTCTCGGAGTGTAACTCCCATGATTTAGTTAATCGTTATGAAACGAATAACTGTATGTAGAAGAGAGTGCCTGCGTCTGGCTATGCTCTCGGAGTGTAACTCCCATGAATTAGTTAATCGTTATGAAACGAATAACTGTATGTTGAAGAGAATGCCTGCGTCTGGCTATGCTCTCGGAGTGTAACTCCCATGATTTAGTTAATCGTTATGAAACGAATAACTGTATGTTGAAGAGAGTGCCTGCGTCTGGCTATGCTCTCGGAGTGTAACTCCCATGATTTAGTTAATCGTTATGAAACGAATAACTGTATGTTGAAGAGAGTGCCTGCGTCTGGCTATGCTCTCGGAGTGTAACTCCCATGATTTAGTTAATCGTTATGAAACGAATAACTGTATGTTGAAGAGAGTGCCTGCGTCTGGCTATGCTCTCGGAGTGTAACTCCCATGATTTAGTTAATCGTTATGAAACTAATAACTGTATGTTGAAGAGAGTGCCTGCGTCTGGCTATGCTCTCGGAGTGTAACTCCCATGATTTAGTTAATCGTTATGAAACGAATAACTGTATGTAGAAGAGAGTGCCTGCGTCTGGCTATGCTCTCGGAGTGTAACTCCCATGATTTAGTTAATCGTTATGAAACGAATAACTGTATGTAGAAGAGAGTGCCTGCGTCTGGCTATGCTCTCGGAGTGTAACTCCCATGATTTAGTTAATCGTTATGAAACGAATAACTGTATGTAGAAGAGAGTGCCTGCGTCTGGCTATGCTCTCGGAGTGTAACTCCCATGATTTAGTTAATCGTTATGAAACGAATAACTGTATGTAGAAGAGAGTGCCTGCGTCTGGCTATGCTCTCGGAGTGTAACTCCCATGATTTAGTTAATCGTTATGAAACGAATAACTGTATGTAGAAGAGAGTGCCTACGTCTGGCTATGCTCTCGGAGTGTAACTCCCATGATTTAGTTAATCGTTATGAAACGAATAACTGTATGTAGAAGAGAGTGCCTGCGTCTGGCTATGCTCTCGGAGTGTAACTCCCATGATTTAGTTAATCGTTATGAAACGAATAACTGTATGTAGAAGAGAGTGCCTGCGTCTGGCTATGCTCTCGGAGTGTAACTCCCATGATTTAGTTAATCGTTATGAAACGAATAACTGTATGTAGAAGAGAGTGCCTGCGTCTGGCTATGCTCTCGGAGTGTAACTCCCATGATTTAGTTAATCGTTATGAAACGAATAACTGTATGTTGAAGAGAGTGCCTGCGTCTGGCTATGCTCTCGGAGTGTAACTCCCATGATTTAGTTAATCGTTATGAAACGAATAACTGTATGTTGAAGAGAGTGCCTGCGTCTGGCTATGCTCTCGGAGTGTAACTCCCATGATTTAGTTAATCGTTATGAAACGAATAACTGTATGTAGAAGAGAGTGCCTGCGTCTGGCTATGCTCTCGGAGTGTAACTCCCATGATTTAGTTAATCGTTTTGAAACGAATAACTGTATGTTGAAGAGAGTGCCTGCGTCTGGCTATGCTCTCGGAGTGTAACTCCCATGATTTAGTTAATCGTTATGAAACGAATAACTGTATGTTGAAGAGAGTGCCTGCGTCTGGCTATGCTCTCGGAGTGTAACTCCCATGATTTAGTTAATCGTTATGAAACGAATAACTGTATGTAGAAGAGAGTGCCTGCGTCTGGCTATGCTCTCGGAGTGTAACTCCCATGATTTAGTTAATCGTTATGAAACGAATAACTGTATGTAGAAGAGAGTGCCTGCGTCTGGCTATGCTCTCGGAGTGTAACTCCCATGATTTAGTTAATCGTTTTGAAACGAATAACTGTATGTTGAAGAGAGTGCCTGCGTCTGGCTATGCTCTCGGAGTGTA
Source organism: Pieris brassicae (assembly GCF_905147105.1). Lineage (NCBI taxonomy): Eukaryota > Metazoa > Arthropoda > Insecta > Lepidoptera > Pieridae > Pieris > Pieris brassicae. The sequence continues at coordinate 109,413 of NW_025575867.1, read as the reverse complement.
ACTCCCATGATTTAGTTAATCGTTATGAAACGAATAACTGTATGTAGAAGAGAGTGCCTGCGTCTGGCTATGCTCTCGGAGTGTAACTCCCATGATTTAGTTAATCGTTATGAAACGAATAACTGTATGTTGAAGAGAGTGCCTGCGTCTGGCTATGCTCTCGGAGTGTAACTCCCATGATTTAGTTAATCGTTATGAAACGAATAACTGTATGTTGAAGAGAGTGCCTGCGTCTGGCTATGCTCTCGGAGTGTAACTCCCATGATTTAGTTAATCGTTATGAAACGAATAACTGTATGTAGAAGAGAGTGCCTGCGTCTGGCTATGCTCTCGGAGTGTAACTCCCATGATTTAGTTAATCGTTATGAAACGAATAACTGTATGTTGAAGAGAGTGCCTGCGTCTGGCTATGCTCTCGGAGTGTAACTCCCATGATTTAGTTAATCGTTATGAAACGAATAACTGTATGTAGAAGAGAGTGCCTGCGTCTGGCTATGCTCTCGGAGTGTAACTCCCATGATTTAGTTAATCGTTATGAAACGAATAACTGTATGTTGAAGAGAGTGCCTGCGTCTGGCTATGCTCTCGGAGTGTAACTCCCATGATTTAGTTAATCGTTATGAAACGAATAACTGTATGTAGAAGAGAGTGCCTGCGTCTGGCTATGCTCTCGGAGTGTAACTCCCATGATTTAGTTAATCGTTATGAAACGAATAACTGTATGTAGAAGAGAGTGCCTGCGTCTGGCTATGCTCTCGGAGTGTAACTCCCATGATTTAGTTAATCGTTATGAAACGAATAACTGTATGTTGAAGAGAGTGCCTGCGTCTGGCTATGCTCTCGGAGTGTAACTCCCATGATTTAGTTAATCGTTATGAAACGAATAACTGTATGTAGAAGAGAGTGCCTGCGTCTGGCTATGCTCTCGGAGTGTAACTCCCATGATTTAGTTAATCGTTATGAAACGAATAACTGTATGTAGAAGAGAGTGCCTGCGTCTGGCTATGCTCTCGGAGTGTAACTCCCATGATTTAGTTAATCGTTATGAAACGAATAACTGTATGTAGAAGAGAGTGCCTGCGTCTGGCTATGCTCTCGGAGTGTAACTCCCATGATTTAGTTAATCGTTATGAAACGAATAACTGTATGTAGAAGAGAGTGCCTGCGTCTGGCTATGCTCTCGGAGTGTAACTCCCATGATTTAGTTAATCGTTATGAAACGAATAACTGTATGTAGAAGAGAGTGCCTGCGTCTGGCTATGCTCTCGGAGTGTAACTACCATGATTTAGTTAATCGTTATGAAACGAATAACTGTATGTTGAAGAGAGTGCCTGCGTCTGGCTATGCTCTCGGAGTGTAACTCCTATGATTTAGTTAATCGTTATGAAACGAATAACTGTATGTTGAAGAGAGTGCCTGCGTCTGGCTATGCTCTCGGAGTGTAACTCCCATGATTTAGTTAATCGTTATGAAACGAATAACTGTATGTTGAAGAGACTGCCTGCGTCTGGCTATGCTCTCGGAGTGTAACTCCCATGATTTAGTTAATCGTTATGAAACGAATAACTGTATGTAGAAGAGAGTGCCTGCGTCTGGCTATGCTCTCGGAGTGTAACTCCCATGATTTAGTTAATCGTTATGAAACGAATAACTGTATGTAGAAGAGAGTGCCTGCGTCTGGCTATGCTCTCGGAGTGTAACTCCCATGATTTAGTTAATCGTTATGAAACGAATAACTGTATGTTGAAGAGAGTGCCTGCGTCTGGCTATGCTCTCGGAGTGTAACTCCCATGATTTAGTTAATCGTTATGAAACGAATAACTGTATGTTGAAGAGAGTGCCTGCGTCTGGCTATGCTCTCGGAGTGTAACTCCCATGATTTAGTTAATCGTTATGAAACGAATAACTGTATGTTGAAGAGAGTGCCTGCGTCTGGCTATGCTCTCGGAGTGTAACTCCCATGATTTAGTTAATCGTTATGAAACTAATAACTGTATGTTGAAGAGAGTGCCTGCGTCTGGCTATGCTCTCGGAGTGTAACTCCCATGATTTAGTTAATCGTTATGAAACGAATAACTGTATGTAGAAGAGAGTGCCTGCGTCTGGCTATGCTCTCGGAGTGTAACTCCCATGATTTAGTTAATCGTTATGAAACGAATAACTGTATGTAGAAGAGAGTGCCTGCGTCTGGCTATGCTCTCGGAGTGTAACTCCCATGATTTAGTTAATCGTTATGAAACGAATAACTGTATGTAGAAGAGAGTGCCTGCGTCTGGCTATGCTCTCGGAGTGTAACTCCCATGATTTAGTTAATCGTTATGAAACGAATAACTGTATGTAGAAGAGAGTGCCTGCGTCTGGCTATGCTCTCGGAGTGTAACTCCCATGATTTAGTTAATCGTTATGAAACGAATAACTGTATGTAGAAGAGAGTGCCTGCGTCTGGCTATGCTCTCGGAGTGTAACTCGCATGATTTAGTTAATCGTTATGAAACGAATAACTGTATGTAGAAGAGAGTGCCTGCGTCTGGCTATGCTCTCGGAGTGTAACTCCCATGATTTAGTTAATCGTTATGAAACGAATAACTGTATGTAGAAGAGAGTGCCTGCGTCTGGCTATGCTCTCGGAGTGTAACTCCCATGATTTAGTTAATCGTTATGAAACGAATAACTGTATGTAGAAGAGAGTGCCTGCGTCTGGCTATGCTCTCGGAGTGTAACTCCCATGATTTAGTTAATCGTTATGAAACGAATAACTGTATGTAGAAGAGAGTGCCTGCGTCTGGCTATGCTCTCGGAGTGTAACTCCCATGATTTAGTTAATCGTTATGAAACGAATAACTGTATGTTGAAGAGAGTGCCTGCGTCTGGCTATGCTCTCGGAGTGTAACTCCCATGATTTAGTTAATCGTTATGAAACGAATAACTGTATGTAGAAGAGAGTGCCTGCGTCTGGCTATGCTCTCGGAGTGTAACTCCCATGATTTAGTTAATCGTTATGAAACGAATAACTGTATGTAGAAGAGAGTGCCTGCGTCTGGCTATGCTCTCGGAGTGTAACTCCCATGATTTAGTTAATCGTTATGAAACGAATAACTGTATGTAGAAGAGAGTGCCTGCGTCTGGCTATGCTCTCGGAGTGTAACTCCCATGATTTAGTTAATCGTTATGAAACGAATAACTGTATGTAGAAGAGAGTGCCTGCGTCTGGCTATGCTCTCGGAGTGTAACTCCCATGATTTAGTTAATCGTTATGAAACGAATAACTGTATGTAGAAGAGAGTGCCTGCGTCTGGCTATGCTCTCGGAGTGTAACTCCCATGATTTAGTTAATCGTTATGAAACGAATAACTGTATGTAGAAGAGAGTGCCTGCGTCTGGCTATGCTCTCGGAGTGTAACTCCCATGATTTAGTTGATCGTTATGAAACGAATAACTGTATGTTGAAGAGAGTGCCTGCGTCTGGCTATACTCTCGGAGTGTAACTCCCATGATTTAGTTAATCGTTATGAAACGAATAACTGTATGTTGAAGAGAGTGCCTGCGTCTGGCTATGCTCTCGGAGTGTAACTCCCATGATTTAGTTAATCGTTATGAAACGAATAACTGTATGTAGAAGAGAGTGCCTGCGTCTGGCTATGCTCTCGGAGTGTAACTCCCATGATTTAGTTAATCGTTATGAAACGAATAACTGTATGTAGAAGAGAGTGCCTGCGTCTGGCTATGCTCTCGGAGTGTAACTCCCATGATTTAGTTAATCGTTATGAAACGAATAACTGTATGTAGAAGAGAGTGCCTGCGTCTGGCTATGCTCTCGGAGTGTAACTCCCATGATTTAGTTAATCGTTATGAAACGAATAACTGTATGTAGAAGAGAGTGCCTGCGTCTGGCTATGCTCTCGGAGTGTAACTCCCATGATTTAGTTAATCGTTATGAAACGAATAACTGTATGTAGAAGAGAGTGCCTGCGTCTGGCTATGCTCTCGGAGTGTAACTCCCATGATTTAGTTAATCGTTATGAAACGAATAACTGTATGTTGAAGAGAGTGCCTGCGTCTGGCTATGCTCTCGGAGTGTAACTCCCATGATTTAGTTAATCGTTATGAAACGAATAACTGTATGTAGAAGAGAGTGCCTGCGTCTGGCTATGCTCTCGGAGTGTAACTCCCATGATTTAGTTAATCGTTATGAAACGAATATCTGTATGTTGAAGAGAGTGCCTGCGTCTGGCTATGCTCTCGGAGTGTAACTCCCATGATTTAGTTAATCGTTATGAAACGAATAACTGTATGTTGAAGAGAGTGCCTGCGTCTGGCTATGCTCTCGGAGTGTAACTCCCATGATTTAGTTAATCGTTATGAAACGAATAACTGTATGTAGAAGAGAGTGCCTGCGTCTGGCTATGCTCTCGGAGTGTAACTCCCATGATTTAGTTAATCGTTATGAAACGAATAACTGTATGTAGAAGAGAGTGCCTACGTCTAGCTATGTATGCTCTCGGAGTGTAACTCCCATGATTTAGTTAATCGTTATGAAACGAATAACTGTATGTAGAAGAGAGTGCCTACGTCTGGCTATGTATGCTCTCGGAGTGTAACTCCCATGATTTAGTTAATCGTTATGAAACGAATAACTGTATGTAGAAGAGAGTGCCTGCGTCTGGCTATGCTCTCGGAGTGTAACTCCCATGATTTAGTTAATCGTTATGAAACGAATAACTGTATGTTGAAGAGAGTGCCTGCGTCTGGCTATGCTCTCGGAGTGTAACTCCCATGATTTAGTTAATCGTTATGAAACGAATAACTGTATGTAGAAGAGAGTGCCTGCGTCTGGCTATGCTCTCGGAGTGTAACTCCCATGATTTAGTTAATCGTTATGAAACGAATAACTGTATGTAGAAGAGAGTGCCTGCGTCTGGCTATGCTCTCGGAGTGTAACTCCCATGATTTTGTTAATCGTTATGAAACGAATAACTGTATGTAGAAGAGAGTGCCTGCGTCTGGCTATGCTCTCGGAGTGTAACTCCCATGATTTAGTTAATCGTTATGAAACGAATAACTGTATGTAGAAGAGAGTGCCTGCGTCTGGCTATGCTCTCGGAGTGTAACTCCCATGATTTAGTTAATCGTTATGAAACGAATAACTGTATGTAGAAGAGAGTGCCTGCGTCTGGCTATGCTCTCGGAGTGTAACTCCCATGATTTAGTTAATCGTTATGAAACGAATAACTGTATGTTGAAGAGAGTGCCTGCGTCTGGCTATGCTCTCGGAGTGTAACTCCCATGATTTTGTTAATCGTTATGAAACGAATAACTGTATGTAGAAGAGAGTGCCTGCGTCTGGCTATGCTCTCGGAGTGTAACTCCCATGATTTAGTTAATCGTTATGAAACGAATAACTGTATGTTGAAGAGAGTGCCTGCGTCTGGCTATGCTCTCGGAGTGTAACTCCCATGATTTAGTTAATCGTTATGAAACGAATAACTGTATGTTGAAGAGAGTGCCTGCGTCTGGCTATGCTCTCGGAGTGTAACTCCCATGATTTAGTTAATCGTTATGAAACGAATAACTGTATGTAGAAGAGAGTGCCTGCGTCTGGCTATGCTCTCGGAGTGTAACTCCCATGATTTAGTTAATCGTTATGAAACGAATAACTGTATGTTGAAGAGAGTGCCTGCGTCTGGCTATGCTCTCGGAGTGTAACTCCCATGATTTAGTTAATCGTTATGAAACGAATAACTGTATGTTGAAGAGAGTGCCTGCGTCTGGCTATGCTCTCGGAGTGTAACTCCCATGATTTAGTTAATCGTTATGAAACGAATAACTGTATGTAGAAGAGAGTGCCTGCGTCTGGCTATGCTCTCGGAGTGTAACTCCCATGATTTAGTTAATCGTTATGAAACGAATAACTGTATGTTGAAGAGAGTGCCTGCGTCTGGCTATGCTCTCGGAGTGTAACTCCCATGATTTAGTTAATCGTTATGAAACGAATAACTGTATGTTGAAGAGAGTGCCTGCGTCTGGCTATGCTCTCGGAGTGTAACTCCCATGATTTAGTTAATCGTTATGAAACGAATAACTGTATGTTGAAGAGAGTGCCTGCGTCTGGCTATGCTCTCGGAGTGTAACTCCCATGATTTAGTTAATCGTTATGAAACGAATAACTGTATGTAGAAGAGAGTGCCTGCGTCTGGCTATGCTCTCGGAGTGTAACTCCCATGATTTAGTTAATCGTTATGAAACGAATAACTGTATGTAGAAGAGAGTGCCTGCGTCTGGCTATGCTCTCGGAGTGTAACTCCCATGATTTAGTTAATCGTTATGAAACGAATAACTGTATGTTGAAGAGAGTGCCAGCGTCTGGCTATGCTCTCGGAGTGTAACTCCCATGATTAAGGTAATCGTTATGAAACGAATAACTGTATGTAGAAGAGAGTGCCTGCGTCTGGCTATGCTCTCGGAGTGTAACTCCCATGATTTAGTTAATCGTTATGAAACGAATAACTGTATGTAGAAGAGAGTGCCTGCGTCTGGCTATGCTCTCGGAGTGTAACTCCCATGATTTAGTTAATCGTTATGAAACGAATAACTGTATGTAGAAGAGAGTGCCTGCGTCTGGCTATGCTCTCGGAGTGTAACTCCCATGATTAAGTTAATCGTTATGAAACGAATAACTGTATGTAGAAGAGAGTGCCTACGTCTGGCTATGTATGCTCTCGGAGTGTAACTCCCATGATTTAGTTAATCGTTATGAAACGAATAACTGTATGTAGAAGAGAGTGCCTGCGTCTGGCTATGCTCTCGGAGTGTAACTCCCATGATTTAGTTAATCGTTATGAAACGAATAACTGTATGTAGAAGAGAGTGCCTGCGTCTGGCTATGCTCTCGGAGTGTAACTCCCATGATTAAGTTAATCGTTATGAAACGAATAACTGTATGTAGAAGAGAGTGCCTACGTCTGGCTATGTATGCTCTCGGAGTGTAACTCCCATGATTTAGTTAATCGTTATGAAACGAATAACTGTATGTTGAAGAGAGTGCCTACGTCTGGCTATGTATGCTCTCTGAGTGTAACTCCCATGATTTAGTTAATCGTTATGAAACGAATAACTGTATGTAGAAGAGAGTGCCTACGTCTGGCTATGTATGCACTCGGAGTGTAACTCCCATGATTTAGTTAATCGTTATGAAACGAATAACTGTATGTAGAAGAGAGTGCCTGCGTCTGGCTATGCTCTCGGAGTGTAACTCCCATGATTTAGTTAATCGTTATGAAACGAATAACTGTATGTAGAAGAGAGTGCCTACGTCTAGCTATGTATGCTCTCGGAGTGTAACTCCCATGATTTAGTTAATCGTTATGAAACGAATAACTGTATGTAGAAGAGAGTGCCTACGTCTGGCTATGTATGCTCTCGGAGTGTAACTCCCATGATTTAGTTAATCGTTATGAAACGAATAACTGTATGTAGAAGAGAGTGCCTACGTCTGGCTATGCTCTCGGAGTGTAACTCCCATGATTTAGTTAATCGTTATGAAACGAATAACTGTATGTTGAAGAGAGTGCCTGCGTCTGGCTATGCTCTCGGAGTGTAACTCCCATGATTTTGTTAATCGTTATGAAACGAATAACTGTATGTAGAAGAGAGTGCCTGCGTCTGGCTATGTATGCTCTCGGAGTGTAACTCCCATGATTTAGTTAATCGTTATGAAACGAATAACTGTATGTAGAAGAGAGTGCCTGCGTCTGGCTATGCTCTCGGAGTGTAACTCCCATGATTTAGTTAATCGTTATGAAACGAATAACTGTATGTAGAAGAGAGTGCCTACGTCTAGCTATGTATGCTCTCGGAGTGTAACTCCCATGATTTAGTTAATCGTTATGAAACGAATAACTGTATGTAGAAGAGATTGCCTACGTCTGGCTATGTATGCTCTCGGAGTGTAACTCCCATGATTTAGTTAATCGTTATGAAACGAATAACTGTATGTAGAAGAGAGTGCCTACGTCTGGCTATGTATGCACTCGGAGTGTAACTCCCATGATTTAGTTAATCGTTATGAAACGAATAACTGTATGTAGAAGAGAGTGCCTGCGTCTGTCTATGCTCTCGGAGTGTAACTCCCATGATTTAGTTAATCGTTATGAAACGAATAACTGTATGTAGAAGAGAGTGCCTACGTCTAGCTATGTATGCTCTCGGAGTGTAACTCCCATGATTTAGTTAATCGTTATGAAACGAATAACTGTATGTAGAAGAGAGTGCCTACGTCTGGCTATGTATGCTCTCGGAGTGTAACTCCCATGATTTAGTTAATCGTTATGAAACGAATAACTGTATGTAGAAGAGAGTGCCTACGTCTGGCTATGCTCTCGGAGTGTAACTCCCATGATTTAGTTAATCGTTATGAAACGAATAACTGTATGTAGAAGAGAGTGCCTACGTCTGGCTATGTATGCTCTCGGAGTGTAACTCCCATGATTAAGTTAATCGTTATGAAACGAATAACTGTATGTAGAAGAGAGTGCCTGCGTCTGGCTATGCTCTCGGAGTGTAACTCCCATAATTTAGTTAATCGTTATGAAACGAATAACTGTATGTAGAAGAGAGTGCCTGCGTCTGGCTATGCTCTCGGAGTGTAACTCCCATGATTTAGTTAATCGTTATGAAACGAATAACTGTATGTAGAAGAGAGTGCCTGCGTCTGGCTATGCTCTCGGAGTGTAACTCCCATGATTAAGTTAATCGTTATGAAACGAATAACTGTATGTAGAAGAGAGTGCCTACGTCTGGCTATGTATGCTCTCGGAGTGTAACTCCCATGATTTAGTTAATCGTTATGAAACGAATAACTGTATGTAGAAGAGAGTGCCAACGTCTGGCTATGTATGCTCTCTGAGTGTAACTCCCATGATTTAGTTAATCGTTATTAAACGAATAACTGTATGTAGAAGAGAGTGCCTACGTCTGGCTATGTATGCACTCGGAGTGTAACTCCCATGATTTAGTTAATCGTTATGAAACGAATAACTGTATGTAGAAGAGAGTGCCTGCGTCTGGCTATGCTCTCGGAGTGTAACTCCCATGATTTAGTTAATCGTTATGAAACGAATAACTGTATGTAGAAGAGAGTGCCTACGTCTAGCTATGTATGCTCTCGGAGTGTAACTCCCATGATTTAGTTAATCGTTATGAAACGAATAACTGTATGTAGAAGAGAGTGCCTACGTCTGGCTATGCTCTCGGAGTGTAACTCCCATGATTTAGTTAATCGTTATGAAACGAATAACTGTATGTAGAAGAGAGTGCCTACGTCTGGCTATGCTCTCGGAGTGTAACTCCCATGATTTAGTTAATCGTTATGAAACGAATAACTGTATGTAGAAGAGAGTGCCTACGTCTGGCTATGTATGCTCTCGGAGTGTAACTCCCATGATTTAGTTAATCGTTATGAAACGAATAACTGTATGTAGAAGAGAGTGCCTGCGTCTGGCTATGTATGCTCTCGGAGTGTAACTCCCATGATTTAGTTAATCGTTATGAAACGAATAACTGTATGTAGAAGAGAGTGCGTGCGTCTGGCTATGCTCTCGGAGTGTAACTCCCATGATTTAGTTAATCGTTATGAAACGAATAACTGTATGTAGAAGAGAGTGCCTGCGTCTGGCTATGCTCTCGGAGTGTAACTCCCATGATTAAGTTAATCGTTATGAAACGAATAACTGTATGTAGAAGAGAGTGCCTACGTCTGGCTATGTATGCTCTCGGAGTGTAACTCCCATGATTTAGTTAATCGTTATGAAACGAATAACTGTATGTAGAAGAGAGTGCCAACGTCTGGCTATGTATGCTCTCTGAGTGTAACTCCCATGATTTAGTTAATCGTTATTAAACGAATAACTGTATGTAGAAGAGAGTGCCTACGTCTGGCTATGTATGCACTCGGAGTGTAACTCCCATGATTTAGTTAATCGTTATGAAACGAATAACTGTATGTAGAAGAGAGTGCCTGCGTCTGGCTATGCTCTCGGAGTGTAACTCCCATGATTTAGTTAATCGTTATGAAACGAATAACTGTATGTAGAAGAGAGTGCCTACGTCTGGCTATGTATGCTCTCGGAGTGTAACTCCCATGATTTAGTTAATCGTTATGAAACGAATAACTGTATGTAGAAGAGAGTGCCTACGTCTGGCTATGCTCTCGGAGTGTAACTCCCATGATTTAGTTAATCGTTATGAAACGAATAACTGTATGTAGAAGAGAGTGCCTACGTCTGGCTATGCTCTCGGAGTGTAACTCCCATGATTTAGTTAATCGTTATGAAACGAATAACTGTATGTAGAAGAGAGTGCCTACGTCTGGCTATGTATGCTCTCGGAGTGTAACTCCCATGATTAAGTTAATCGTTATGAAACGAATAACTGTATGTAGAAGAGAGTGCCTGCGTCTGGCTATGTATGCTCTCGGAGTGTAACTCCCATGATTTAGTTAATCGTTATGAAACGAATAACTGTATGTAGAAGAGAGTGCCTGCGTCTGGCTATGCTCTCGGAGTGTAACTCCCATGATTTAGTTAATCGTTATGAAACGAATAACTGTATGTAGAAGAGAGTGCCTGCGTCTGGCTATGCTCTCGGAGTGTAACTCCCATGATTTAGTTAATCGTTATGAAACGAATAACTGTATGTAGAAGAGAGTGCCTGCGTCTGGCTATGCTCTCGGAGTGTAACTCCCATGATTTAGTTAATCGTTATGAAACGAATAACTGTATGTAGAAGAGAGTGCCTGCGTCTGGCTATGCTCTCGGAGTGTAACTCCCATGATTAAGTTAATCGTTATGAAACGAATAACTGTATGTAGAAGAGAGTGCCTACGTCTGGCTATGTATGCTCTCGGAGTGTAACTCCCATGATTTAGTTAATCGTTATGAAACGAATAACTGTATGTTGAAGAGAGTGCCTGCGTCTGGCTATGCTCTCGGAGTGTAACTCCCATGATTTAGTTAATCGTTATGAAACGAATAACTGTATGTTGAAGAGAGTGCCTGCGTCTGGCTATGCTCTCGGAGTGTAACTCCCATGATTTAGTTAATCGTTATGAAACGAATAACTGTATGTTGAAGAGAGTGCCTGCGTCTGGCTATGCTCTCGGAGTGTAACTCCCATGATTTAGTTAATCGTTATGAAACGAATAACTGTAT
>NW_025575867.1:0-97974 GCF_905147105.1 Pieris brassicae | reverse complement strand
GCACTCTCTTCAACATACAGTTATTCGTTTCATAACGATTAACTAAATCATGGGAGTTACACTCCGAGAGCATAGCCAGACGCAGGCACTCTCTTCAACATACAGTTATTCGTTTCAAAACGATTAACTAAATCATGGGAGTTACACTCCGAGAGCATAGCCAGACGCAGGCACTCTCTTCAACATACAGTTATTCGTTTCATAACGATTAACTAAATCATGGGAGTTACACTCCGAGAGCATAGCCAGACGCAGGCACTCTCTTCAACATACAGTTATTCGTTTCATAACGATTAACTAAATCATGGGAGTTACACTCCGAGAGCATAGCCAGACGCAGGCACTCTCTTCAACATACAGTTATTCGTTTCATAACGATTAACTAAATCATGGGAGTTACACTCCGAGAGCATAGCCAGACGCAGGCACTCTCTTCAACATACAGTTATTCGTTTCATAACGATTAACTAAATCATGGGAGTTACACTCCGAGAGCATAGCCAGACGCAGGCACTCTCTTCAACATACAGTTATTCGTTTCATAACGATTAACTAAATCATGGGAGTTACACTCCGAGAGCATAGCCAGACGCAGGCACTCTCTTCAACATACAGTTATTCGTTTCATAACGATTAACTAAATCATGGGAGTTACACTCCGAGAGCATAGCCAGACGCAGGCACTCTCTTCTACATACAGTTATTCGTTTCATAACGATTAACTAAATCATGGGAGTTACACTCCGAGAGCATAGCCAGACGCAGGCACTCTCTTCAACATACAGTTATTCGTTTCATAACGATTAACTAAATCATGGGAGTTACACTCCGAGAGCATAGCCAGACGCAGGCACTCTCTTCAACATACAGTTATTCGTTTCATAACGATTAACTAAATCATGGGAGTTACACTCCGAGAGCATAGCCAGACGCAGGCACTCTCTTCAACATACAGTTATTCGTTTCATAACGATTAACTAAATCATGGGAGTTACACTCCGAGAGCATAGCCAGACGCAGGCACTCTCTTCAACATACAGTTATTCGTTTCATAACGATTAACTAAATCATGGGAGTTACACTCCGAGAGCATAGCCAGACGCAGGCACTCTCTTCAACATACAGTTATTCGTTTCATAACGATTAACTAAATCATGGGAGTTACACTCCGAGAGCATAGCCAGACGCAGGCACTCTCTTCAACATACAGTTATTCGTTTCATAACGATTAACTAAATCATGGGAGTTACACTCCGAGAGCATAGCCAGACGCAGGCACTCTCTTCAACATACAGTTATTCGTTTCATAACGATTAACTAAATCATGGGAGTTACACTCCGAGAGCATAGCCAGACGCAGGCACTCTCTTCAACATACAGTTATTCGTTTCATAACGATTAACTAAATCATGGGAGTTACACTCCGAGAGCATACATAGCCAGACGTAGGCACTCTCTTCTACATACAGTTATTCGTTTCATAACGATTAACTAAATCATGGGAGTTACACTCCGAGAGCATAGCCAGACGCAGGCACTCTCTTCAACATACAGTTATTCGTTTCATAACGATTAACTAAATCATGGGAGTTACACTCCGAGAGCATAGCCAGAGGCAGGCACTCTCTTCTAGATACAGTTATTCGTTTCATAACGATTAACTAAATCATGGGAGTTACACTCCGAGAGCATAGCCAGACGCAGGCACTCTCTTCAACATACAGTTATTCGTTTCATAACGATTAACTAAATCATGGGAGTTACACTCCGAGAGCATAGCCAGACGCAGGCACTCTCTTCAACATACAGTTATTCGTTTCATAACGATTAACTAAATCATGGGAGTTACACTCCGAGAGCATAGCCAGACGCAGGCACTCTCTTCAACATACAGTTATTCGTTTCATAACGATTAACTAAATCATGGGAGTTACACTCCGAGAGCATAGCCAGACGCAGGCACTCTCTTCAACAAACAGTTATTCGTTTCATAACGATTAACTAAATCATGGGAGTTACACTCCGAGAGCATAGCCAGACGCAGGCACTCTCTTCAACATACAGTTATTCGTTTCATAACGATTAACTAAATCATGGGAGTTACACTCCGAGAGCATAGCCAGACGCAGGCACTCTCTTCAACATACAGTTATTCGTTTCATAACGATTAACTAAATCATGGGAGTTACACTCCGAGAGCATAGCCAGACGCAGGCACTCTCTTCAACATACAGTTATTCGTTTCATAACGATTAACTAAATCATGGGAGTTACACTCCGAGAGCATAGCCAGACGCAGGCACTCTCTTCAACATACAGTTATTCGTTTCATAACGATTAACTAAATCATGGGAGTTACACTCCGAGAGCATAGCCAGACGCAGGCACTCTCTTCAACATACAGTTATTCGTTTCATAACGATTAACTAAATCATGGGAGTTACACTCCGAGAGCATAGCCAGACGCAGGCACTCTCTTCAACATACAGTTATTCGTTTCATAACGATTAACTAAATCATGGGAGTTACACTCCGAGAGCATAGCCAGACGCAGGCACTCTCTTCAACATACAGTTATTCGTTTCATAACGATTAACTAAATCATGGGAGTTACACTCCGAGAGCATAGCCAGACGCAGGCACTCTCTTCAACATACAGTTATTCGTTTCATAACGATTAACTAAATCATGGGAGTTACACTCCGAGAGCATAGCCAGACGCAGGCACTCTCTTCAACATACAGTTATTCGTTTCATAACGATTAACTAAATCATGGGAGTTACACTCCGAGAGCATAGCCAGACGCAGGCACTCTCTTCAACATACAGTTATTCGTTTCATAACGATTAACTAAATCATGGGAGTTACACTCCGAGAGCATAGCCAGACGCAGGCACTCTCTTCAACATACAGTTATTCGTTTCATAACGATTAACTAAATCATGGGAGTTACACTCCGAGAGCATAGCCAGACGCAGGCACTCTCTTCTACATACAGTTATTCGTTTCATAACGATTAACTAAATCATGGGAGTTACACTCCGAGAGCATAGCCAGACGCAGGCACTCTCTTCAACATACAGTTATTCGTTTCATAACGATTAACTAAATCATGGGAGTTACACTCCGAGAGCATAGCCAGACGCAGGCACTCTCTTCAACATACAGTTATTCGTTTCATAACGATTAACTAAATCATGGGAGTTACACTCCGAGAGCATAGCCAGACGCAGGCACTCTCTTCAACATACAGTTATTCGTTTCATAACGATTAACTAAATCATGGGAGTTACATTCCGAGAGCATAGCCAGACGCAGGCACTCTCTTCAACATACAGTTATTCGTTTCATAACGATTAACTAAATCATGGGAGTTACACTCCGAGAGCATAGCCAGACGCAGGCACTCTCTTCAACATATAGTTATTCGTTTCATAACGATTAACTAAATCATGGGAGTTACACTCCGAGAGCATAGCCAGACGCAGGCACTCTCTTCTACATACAGTTATTCGTTTCATAACGATTAACTAAATCATGGGAGTTACACTCCGAGAGCATAGCCAGACGCAGGCACTCTCTTCAACATACAGTTATTCGTTTCAAAACGATTAACTAAATCATGGGAGTTACACTCCGAGAGCATAGCCAGACGCAGGCACTCTCTTCTACATACAGTTATTCGTTTCATAACGATTAACTAAATCATGGGAGTTACACTCCGAGAGCATAGCCAGACGCAGGCACTCTCTTCAACATACAGTTATTCGTTTCATAACGATTAACTAAATCATGGGAGTTACACTCCGAGAGCATAGCCAGACGCAGGCACTCTCTTCAACATACAGTTATTCGTTTCATAACGATTAACTAAATCATGGGAGTTACACTCCGAGAGCATAGCCAGACGCAGGCACTCTCTTCAACATACAGTTATTCGTTTCATAACGATTAACTAAATCATGGGAGTTACACTCCGAGAGCATAGCCAGACGCAGGCACTCTCTTCTACATACAGTTATTCGTTTCATAACGATTAACTAAATCATGGGAGTTACACTCCGAGAGCATAGCCAGACGCAGGCACTCTCTTCAACATACAGTTATTCGTTTCATAACGATTAACTAAATCATGGGAGTTACACTCCGAGAGCATAGCCAGACGCAGGCACTCTCTTCAACATACAGTTATTCGTTTCATAACGATTAACTAAATCATGGGAGTTACACTCCGAGAGCATAGCCAGACGCAGGCCCTCTCTTCTACATACAGTTATTCGTTTCATAACGATTAACTAAATCATGGGAGTTACACTCCGAGGGCATAGCCAGACGCAGGCACTCTATTCTACATACAGTTATTCGTTTCATAACGATTAACTAAATCATGGGAGTTACACTCCGAGAGCATAGCCAGACGCAGGCACTCTCTTCAACATACAGTTATTCGTTTCATAACGATTAACTAAATCATGGGAGTTACACTCCGAGAGCATAGCCAGACGCAGGCACTCTCTTCAACATACAGTTATTCGTTTCATAACGATTAACTAAATCATGGGAGTTACACTCCGAGAGCATAGCCAGACGCAGGCACTCTCTTCAACATACAGTTATTCGTTTCATAACGATTAACTAAATCATGGGAGTTACACTCCGAGAGCATAGCCAGACGCAGGCACTCTCTTCAACATACAGTTATTCGTTTCATAACGATTAACTAAATCATGGGAGTTACACTCCGAGAGCATAGCCAGACGCAGGCACTCTCTTCAACATACAGTTATTCGTTTCATAACGATTAACTAAATCATGGGAGTTACACTCCGAGAGCATAGCCAGACGCAGGCACTCTCTTCAACATACAGTTATTCGTTTCATAACGATTAACTAAATCATGGGAGTTACACTCCGAGAGCATAGCCAGACGCAGGCACTCTCTTCTACATACAGTTATTCGTTTCATAACGATTAACTAAATCATGGGAGTTACACTCCGAGAGCATAGCCAGACGCAGGCACTCTCTTCAACATACAGTTATTCGTTTCATAACGATTAACTAAATCATGGGAGTTACACTCCGAGAGCATAGCCAGACGCAGGCACTCTCTTCAACATACAGTTATTCGTTTCATAACGATTAACTAAATCATGGGAGTTACACTCCGAGAGCATAGCCAGACGCAGGCACTCTCTTCTACATACAGTTATTCGTTTCATAACGATTAACTAAATCATGGGAGTTACACTCCGAGAGCATAGCCAGACGCAGGCACTCTCTTCAACATACAGTTATTCGTTTCAAAACGATTAACTAAATCATGGGAGTTACACTCCGAGAGCATAGCCAGACGCAGGCACTCTCTTCTACATACAGTTATTCGTTTCATAACGATTAACTAAATCATGGGAGTTACACTCCGAGAGCATAGCCAGACGCAGGCACTCTCTTCAACATACAGTTATTCGTTTCATAACGATTAACTAAATCATGGGAGTTACACTCCGAGAGCATAGCCAGACGCAGGCACTCTCTTCAACATACAGTTATTCGTTTCATAACGATTAACTAAATCATGGGAGTTACACTCCGAGAGCATAGCCAGACGCAGGCACTCTCTTCTACATACAGTTATTCGTTTCATAACGATTAACTAAATCATGGGAGTTACACTCCGAGAGCATAGCCAGACGCAGGCACTCTCTTCAACATACAGTTATTCGTTTCATAACGATTAACTAAATCATGGGAGTTACACTCCGAGAGCATAGCCAGACGCAGGCACTCTCTTCAACATACAGTTATTCGTTTCATAACGATTAACTAAATCATGGGAGTTACACTCCGAGAGCATAGCCAGACGCAGGCACTCTCTTCTACATACAGTTATTCGTTTCATAACGATTAACTAAATCATGGGAGTTACACTCCGAGAGCATAGCCAGACGCAGGCACTCTCTTCAACATACAGTTATTCGTTTCATAACGATTATCTAAATCATGGGAGTTACACTCCGAGAGCATAGCCAGACGCAGGCACTCTCTTCAACATACAGTTATTCGTTTCATAACGATTAACTAAATCATGGGAGTTACACTCCGAGAGCATAGCCAGACGCAGGCACTCTCTTCAACATACAGTTATTCGTTTCATAACGATTAACTAAATCATGGGAGTTACACTCCGAGAGCATAGCCAGACGCAGGCACTCTCTTCAACATACAGTTATTCGTTTCATAACGATTAACTAAATCATGGGAGTTACACTCCGAGAGCATAGCCAGACGCAGGCACTCTCTTCTACATACAGTTATTCGTTTCATAACGATTAACTAAATCATGGGAGTTACACTCCGAGAGCATAGCCAGACGCAGGCACTCTCTTCAACATACAGTTATTCGTTTCATAACGATTAACTAAATCATGGGAGTTACACTCCGAGAGCATAGCCAGACGCAGGCACTCTCTTCAACATACAGTTATTCGTTTCATAACGATTAACTAAATCATGGGAGTTACACTCCGAGAGCATAGCCAGACGCAGGCACTCTCTTCAACATACAGTTATTCGTTTCATAACGATTAACTAAATCATGGGAGTTACACTCCGAGAGCATAGCCAGACGCAGGCACTCTCTTCAACATATAGTTATTCGTTTCATAACGATTAACTAAATCATGGGAGTTACACTCCGAGAGCATAGCCAGACGCAGGCACTCTCTTCTACATACAGTTATTCGTTTCATAACGATTAACTAAATCATGGGAGTTACACTCCGAGAGCATAGCCAGACGCAGGCACTCTCTTCTACATACAGTTATTCGTTTCATAACGATTAACTAAATCATGGGAGTTACACTCCGAGAGCATAGCCAGACGCAGGCACTCTCTTCAACATACAGTTATTCGTTTCATAACGATTAACTAAATCATGGGAGTTACACTCCGAGAGCATAGCCAGACGCAGGCACTCTCTTCAACATACAGTTATTCGTTTCATAACGATTAACTAAATCATGGGAGTTACACTCCGAGAGCATAGCCAGACGCAGGCACTCTCTTCAACATACAGTTATTCGTTTCATAACGATTAACTAAATCATGGGAGTTACACTCCGAGAGCATAGCCAGACGCAGGCACTCTCTTCTACATACAGTTATTCGTTTCATAACGATTAACTAAATCATGGGAGTTACACTCCGAGAGCCTAGCCAGACGCAGGCACTCTCTTCTACATACAGTTATTCGTTTCATAACGATTAACTAAATCATGGGAGTTACACTCCGAGAGCATAGCCAGACGCAGGCACTCTCTTCTACATACAGTTATTCGTTTCATAACGATTAACTAAATCATGGGAGTTACACTCCGAGAGCATAGCCAGACGCAGGCACTCTCTTCAACATACAGTTATTCGTTTCATAACGATTAACTAAATCATGGGAGTTACACTCCGAGAGCATACATAGCCAGACGTAGGCACTCTCTTCTACATACAGTTATTCGTTTCATAACGATTAACTAAATCATCGGAGTTACACTCCGAGAGCATAGCCAGACGCAGGCACTCTCTTCAACATACAGTTATTCGTTTCATAACGATTAACTAAATCATGGGAGTTACACTCCGAGAGCATAGCCAGACGCAGGCACTCTCTTCTACATACAGTTATTCGTTTCATAACGATTAACTAAATCATGGGAGTTACACTCCGAGAGCATAGCCAGACGCAGGCACTCTCTTCTACATACAGTTATTCGTTTCATAACGATTAACTAAATCATGGGAGTTACACTCCGAGAGCATAGCCAGACGCAGGCACTCTCTTCAACATACAGTTATTCGTTTCATAACGATTAACTAAATCATGGGAGTTACACTCCGAGAGCATAGCCAGACGCAGGCACTCTCTTCAACATACAGTTATTCGTTTCATAACGATTAACTAAATCATGGGAGTTACACTCCGAGAGCATAGCCAGACGCAGGCACTCTCTTCAACATACAGTTATTCGTTTCATAACGATTAACTAAATCATGGGAGTTACACTCCGAGAGCATAGCCAGACGCAGGCACTCTCTTCAACATACAGTTATTCGTTTCATAACGATTAACTAAATCATGGGAGTTACACTCCGAGAGCATAGCCAGACGCAGGCACTCTCTTCTACATACAGTTATTCGTTTCATAACGATTAACTAAATCATGGGAGTTACACTCCGAGAGCATAGCCAGACGCAGGCACTCTCTTCAACATACAGTTATTCGTTTCATAACGATTAACTAAATCATGGGAGTTACACTCCGAGAGCATAGCCAGACGCAGGCACTCTCTTCAACATACAGTTATTCGTTTCATAACGATTAACTAAATCATGGGAGTTACACTCCGAGAGCATAGCCAGACGCAGGCACTCTCTTCTACATACAGTTATTCGTTTCATAACGATTAACTAAATCATGGGAGTTACACTCCGAGAGCATAGCCAGACGCAGGCACTCTCTTCTACATACAGTTATTCGTTTCATAACGATTAACTAAATCATGGGAGTTACACTCCGAGAGCATAGCCAGACGCAGGCACTCTCTTCTACATACAGTTATTCGTTTCATAACGATTAACTAAATCATGGGAGTTACACTCCGAGAGCATAGCCAGACGCAGGCACTCTCTTCTACATACAGTTATTCGTTTCATAACGATTAACTAAATCATGGGAGTTACACTCCGAGAGCCTAGCCAGACGCAGGCACTCTCTTCAACATACAGTTATTCGTTTCATAACGATTAACTAAATCATGGGAGTTACACTCCGAGAGCATAGCCAGACGCAGGCACTCTCTTCTACATACAGTTATTCGTTTCATAACGATTAACTAAATCATGGGAGTTACACTCCGAGAGCATAGCCAGACGCAGGCACTCTCTTCAACATACAGTTATTCGTTTCATAACGATTAACTAAATCATGGGAGTTACACTCCGAGAGCATACATAGCCAGACGTAGGCACTCTCTTCTACATACAGTTATTCGTTTCATAACGATTAACTAAATCATCGGAGTTACACTCCGAGAGCATAGCCAGACGCAGGCACTCTCTTCAACATACAGTTATTCGTTTCATAACGATTAACTAAATCATGGGAGTTACACTCCGAGAGCATAGCCAGACGCAGGCACTCTCTTCTACATACAGTTATTCGTTTCATAACGATTAACTAAATCATGGGAGTTACACTCCGAGAGCATAGCCAGACGCAGGCACTCTCTTCAACATACAGTTATTCGTTTCATAACGATTAACTAAATCATGGGAGTTACACTCCGAGAGCATAGCCAGACGCAGGCACTCTCTTCTACATACAGTTATTCGTTTCATAACGATTAACTAAATCATGGGAGTTACACTCCGAGAGCATAGCCAGACGCAGGCACTCTCTTCAACATACAGTTATTCGTTTCATAACGATTAACTAAATCATGGGAGTTACACTCCGAGAGCATAGCCAGACGCAGGCACTCTCTTCTACATACAGTTATTCGTTTCATAACGATTAACTAAATCATGGGAGTTACACTCCGAGAGCATAGCCAGACGCAGGCACTCTCTTCAACATACAGTTATTCGTTTCAAAACGATTAACTAAATCATGGGAGTTACACTCCGAGAGCATAGCCAGACGCAGGCACTCTCTTCTACATACAGTTATTCGTTTCATAACGATTAACTAAATCATGGGAGTTACACTCCGAGAGCATAGCCAGACGCAGGCACTCTCTTCAACATACAGTTATTCGTTTCATAACGATTAACTAAATCATGGGAGTTACACTCCGAGAGCATAGCCAGACGCAGGCACTCTCTTCAACATACAGTTATTCGTTTCATAACGATTAACTAAACCATGGGAGTTACACTCCGAGAGCATAGCCAGACGCAGGCACTCTCTTCAACATACAGTTATTCGTTTCATAACGATTAACTAAATCATGGGAGTTACACTCCGAGAGCATAGCCAGACGCAGGCACTCTCTTCAACATACAGTTATTCGTTTCATAACGATTAACTAAATCATGGGAGTTACACTCCGAGAGCATAGCCAGACGCAGGCACTCTCTTCAACATACAGTTATTCGTTTCATAACGATTAACTAAATCATGGGAGTTACACTCCGAGAGCATAGCCAGACGCAGGCACTCTCTTCAACATACAGTTATTCGTTTCATAACGATTAACTAAATCATGGGAGTTACACTCCGAGAGCATAGCCAGACGCAGGCACTCTCTTCTACATACAGTTATTCGTTTCATAACGATTAACTAAATCATGGGAGTTACACTCCGAGAGCATAGCCAGACGCAGGCACTCTCTTCAACATACAGTTATTCGTTTCATAACGATTAACTAAATCATGGGAGTTACACTCCGAGAGCATAGCCAGACGCAGGCACTCTCTTCAACATACAGTTATTCGTTTCATAACGATTAACTAAATCATGGGAGTTACACTCCGAGAGCATAGCCAGACGCAGGCACTCTCTTCTACATACAGTTATTCGTTTCATAACGATTAACTAAATCATGGGAGTTACACTCCGAGAGCATAGCCAGACGCAGGCACTCTCTTCAACATACAGTTATTCGTTTCATAACGATTAACTAAATCATGGGAGTTACACTCCGAGAGCATAGCCAGACGCAGGCACTCTCTTCAACATACAGTTATTCGTTTCATAACGATTAACTAAATCATGGGAGTTACACTCCGAGAGCATAGCCAGACGCAGGCACTCTCTTCAACATACAGTTATTCGTTTCATAACGATTAACTAAATCATGGGAGTTACACTCCGAGAGCATAGCCAGACGCAGGCACTCTCTTCTACATACAGTTATTCGTTTCATAACGATTAACTAAATCATGGGAGTTACACTCCGAGAGCATAGCCAGACGCAGGCACTCTCTTCTACATACAGTTATTCGTTTCATAACGATTAACTAAATCATGGGAGTTACACTCCGAGAGCATAGCCAGACGCAGGCACTCTCTTCAACATACAGTTATTCGTTTCATAACGATTAACTAAATCATGGGAGTTACACTCCGAGAGCATAGCCAGACGCAGGCACTCTCTTCAACATACAGTTATTCGTTTCATAACGATTAACTAAATCATGGGAGTTACACTCCGAGAGCATAGCCAGACGCAGGCACTCTCTTCAACATACAGTTATTCGTTTCATAACGATTAACTAAATCATGGGAGTTACACTCCGAGAGCATAGCCAGACGCAGGCACTCTCTTCAACATACAGTTATTCGTTTCATAACGATTAACTAAATCATGGGAGTTACACTCCGAGAGCATAGCCAGACGCAGGCACTCTCTTCTACATACAGTTATTCGTTTCATAACGATTAACTAAATCATGGGAGTTACACTCCGAGAGCATAGCCAGACGCAGGCACTCTCTTCAACATACAGTTATTCGTTTCATAACGATTAACTAAATCATGGGAGTTACACTCCGAGAGCATAGCCAGACGCAGGCACTCTCTTCAACATACAGTTATTCGTTTCATAACGATTAACTAAATCATGGGAGTTACACTCCGAGAGCATAGCCAGACGCAGGCACTCTCTTCTACATACAGTTATTCGTTTCATAACGATTAACTAAATCATGGGAGTTACACTCCGAGAGCATAGCCAGACGCAGGCACTCTCTTCTACATACAGTTATTCGTTTCATAACGATTAACTAAATCATGGGAGTTACACTCCGAGAGCATAGCCAGACGCAGGCACTCTCTTCTACATACAGTTATTCGTTTCATAACGATTAACTAAATCATGGGAGTTACACTCCGAGAGCATAGCCAGACGCAGGCACTCTCTTCTACATACAGTTATTCGTTTCATAACGATTAACTAAATCATGGGAGTTACACTCCGAGAGCCTAGCCAGACGCAGGCACTCTCTTCTACATACAGTTATTCGTTTCATAACGATTAACTAAATCATGGGAGTTACACTCCGAGAGCATAGCCAGACGCAGGCACTCTCTTCTACATACAGTTATTCGTTTCATAACGATTAACTAAATCATGGGAGTTACACTCCGAGAGCATAGCCAGACGCAGGCACTCTCTTCAACATACAGTTATTCGTTTCATAACGATTAACTAAATCATGGGAGTTACACTCCGAGAGCATACATAGCCAGACGTAGGCACTCTCTTCTACATACAGTTATTCGTTTCATAACGATTAACTAAATCATCGGAGTTACACTCCGAGAGCATAGCCAGACGCAGGCACTCTCTTCAACATACAGTTATTCGTTTCATAACGATTAACTAAATCATGGGAGTTACACTCCGAGAGCATAGCCAGACGCAGGCACTCTCTTCTACATACAGTTATTCGTTTCATAACGATTAACTAAATCATGGGAGTTACACTCCGAGAGCATAGCCAGACGCAGGCACTCTCTTCTACATACAGTTATTCGTTTCATAACGATTAACTAAATCATGGGAGTTACACTCCGAGAGCATAGCCAGACGCAGGCACTCTCTTCAACATACAGTTATTCGTTTCATAACGATTAACTAAATCATGGGAGTTACACTCCGAGAGCATAGCCAGACGCAGGCACTCTCTTCTACATACAGTTATTCGTTTCATAACGATTAACTAAATCATGGGAGTTACACTCCGAGAGCATAGCCAGACGCAGGCACTCTCTTCAACATACAGTTATTCGTTTCATAACGATTAACTAAATCATGGGAGTTACACTCCGAGAGCATAGCCAGACGCAGGCACTCTCTTCTACATACAGTTATTCGTTTCATAACGATTAACTAAATCAGGGGAGTTACACTCCGAGAGCATAGCCAGACGCAGGCACTCTCTTCTACATACAGTTATTCGTTTCAAAACGATTAACTAAATCATGGGAGTTACACTCCGAGAGCATAGCCAGACGCAGGCACTCTCTTCTACATACAGTTATTCGTTTCATAACGATTAACTAAATCATGGGAGTTACACTCCGAGAGCATAGCCAGACGCAGGCACTCTCTTCAACATACAGTTATTCGTTTCATAACGATTAACTAAATCATGGGAGTTACACTCCGAGAGCATAGCCAGACGCAGGCACTCTCTTCAACATACAGTTATTCGTTTCATAACGATTAACTAAATCATGGGAGTTACACTCCGAGAGCATAGCCAGACGCAGGCACTCTCTTCAACATACAGTTATTCGTTTCATAACGATTAACTAAATCATGGGAGTTACACTCCGAGAGCATAGCCAGACGCAGGCACTCTCTTCAACATACAGTTATTCGTTTCATAACGATTAACTAAATCATGGGAGTTACACTCCGAGAGCATAGCCAGACGCAGGCACTCTCTTCAACATACAGTTATTCGTTTCATAACGATTAACTAAATCATGGGAGTTACACTCCGAGAGCATAGCCAGACGCAGGCACTCTCTTCAACATACAGTTATTCGTTTCATAACGATTAACTAAATCATGGGAGTTACACTCCGAGAGCATAGCCAGACGCAGGCACTCTCTTCTACATACAGTTATTCGTTTCATAACGATTAACTAAATCATGGGAGTTACACTCCGAGAGCATAGCCAGACGCAGGCACTCTCTTCAACATACAGTTATTCGTTTCATAACGATTAACTAAATCATGGGAGTTACACTCCGAGAGCATAGCCAGACGCAGGCACTCTCTTCAACATACAGTTATTCGTTTCATAACGATTAACTAAATCATGGGAGTTACACTCCGAGAGCATAGCCAGACGCAGGCACTCTCTTCAACATACAGTTATTCGTTTCATAACGATTAACTAAATCATGGGAGTTACACTCCGAGAGCATAGCCAGACGCAGGCACTCTCTTCTACATACAGTTATTCGTTTCATAACGATTAACTAAATCATGGGAGTTACACTCCGAGAGCATAGCCAGACGCAGGCACTCTCTTCTACATACAGTTATTCGTTTCATAACGATTAACTAAATCATGGGAGTTACACTCCGAGAGCATAGCCAGACGCAGGCACTCTCTTCAACATACAGTTATTCGTTTCATAACGATTAACTAAATCATGGGAGTTACACTCCGAGAGCATAGCCAGACGCAGGCACTCTCTTCAACATACAGTTATTCGTTTCATAACGATTAACTAAATCATGGGAGTTACACTCCGAGAGCATAGCCAGACGCAGGCACTCTCTTCAACATACAGTTATTCGTTTCATAACGATTAACTAAATCATGGGAGTTACACTCCGAGAGCATAGCCAGACGCAGGCACTCTCTTCAACATACAGTTATTCGTTTCATAACGATTAACTAAATCATGGGAGTTACACTCCGAGAGCATAGCCAGACGCAGGCACTCTCTTCTACATACAGTTATTCGTTTCATAACGATTAACTAAATCATGGGAGTTACACTCCGAGAGCATAGCCAGACGCAGGCACTCTCTTCAACATACAGTTATTCGTTTCATAACGATTAACTAAATCATGGGAGTTACACTCCGAGAGCATAGCCAGACGCAGGCACTCTCTTCAACATACAGTTATTCGTTTCATAACGATTAACTAAATCATGGGAGTTACACTCCGAGAGCATAGCCAGACGCAGGCACTCTCTTCTACATACAGTTATTCGTTTCATAACGATTAACTAAATCATGGGAGTTACACTCCGAGAGCATAGCCAGACGCAGGCACTCTCTTCTACATACAGTTATTCGTTTCATAACGATTAACTAAATCATGGGAGTTACACTCCGAGAGCATAGCCAGACGCAGGCACTCTCTTCTACATACAGTTATTCGTTTCATAACGATTAACTAAATCATGGGAGTTACACTCCGAGAGCATAGCCAGACGCAGGCACTCTCTTCTACATACAGTTATTCGTTTCATAACGATTAACTAAATCATGGGAGTTACACTCCGAGAGCCTAGCCAGACGCAGGCACTCTCTTCTACATACAGTTATTCGTTTCATAACGATTAACTAAATCATGGGAGTTACACTCCGAGAGCATAGCCAGACGCAGGCACTCTCTTCTACATACAGTTATTCGTTTCATAACGATTAACTAAATCATGGGAGTTACACTCCGAGAGCATAGCCAGACGCAGGCACTCTCTTCAACATACAGTTATTCGTTTCATAACGATTAACTAAATCATGGGAGTTACACTCCGAGAGCATACATAGCCAGACGTAGGCACTCTCTTCTACATACAGTTATTCGTTTCATAACGATTAACTAAATCATCGGAGTTACACTCCGAGAGCATAGCCAGACGCAGGCACTCTCTTCAACATACAGTTATTCGTTTCATAACGATTAACTAAATCATGGGAGTTACACTCCGAGAGCATAGCCAGACGCAGGCACTCTCTTCTACATACAGTTATTCGTTTCATAACGATTAACTAAATCATGGGAGTTACACTCCGAGAGCATAGCCAGACGCAGGCACTCTCTTCTACATACAGTTATTCGTTTCATAACGATTAACTAAATCATGGGAGTTACACTCCGAGAGCATAGCCAGACGCAGGCACTCTCTTCAACATACAGTTATTCGTTTCATAACGATTAACTAAATCATGGGAGTTACACTCCGAGAGCATAGCCAGACGCAGGCACTCTCTTCTACATACAGTTATTCGTTTCATAACGATTAACTAAATCATGGGAGTTACACTCCGAGAGCATAGCCAGACGCAGGCACTCTCTTCAACATACAGTTATTCGTTTCATAACGATTAACTAAATCATGGGAGTTACACTCCGAGAGCATAGCCAGACGCAGGCACTCTCTTCTACATACAGTTATTCGTTTCATAACGATTAACTAAATCATGGGAGTTACACTCCGAGAGCATAGCCAGACGCAGGCACTCTCTTCAACATACAGTTATTCGTTTCAAAACGATTAACTAAATCATGGGAGTTACACTCCGAGAGCATAGCCAGACGCAGGCACTCTCTTCTACATACAGTTATTCGTTTCATAACGATTAACTAAATCATGGGAGTTACACTCCGAGAGCATAGCCAGACGCAGGCACTCTCTTCAACATACAGTTATTCGTTTCATAACGATTAACTAAATCATGGGAGTTACACTCCGAGAGCATAGCCAGACGCAGGCACTCTCTTCAACATACAGTTATTCGTTTCATAACGATTAACTAAATCATGGGAGTTACACTCCGAGAGCATAGCCAGACGCAGGCACTCTCTTCAACATACAGTTATTCGTTTCATAACGATTAACTAAATCATGGGAGTTACACTCCGAGAGCATAGCCAGACGCAGGCACTCTCTTCAACATACAGTTATTCGTTTCATAACGATTAACTAAATCATGGGAGTTACACTCCGAGAGCATAGCCAGACGCAGGCACTCTCTTCAACATACAGTTATTCGTTTCATAACGATTAACTAAATCATGGGAGTTACACTCCGAGAGCATAGCCAGACGCAGGCACTCTCTTCAACATACAGTTATTCGTTTCATAACGATTAACTAAATCATGGGAGTTACACTCCGAGAGCATAGCCAGACGCAGGCACTCTCTTCTACATACAGTTATTCGTTTCATAACGATTAACTAAATCATGGGAGTTACACTCCGAGAGCATAGCCAGACGCAGGCACTCTCTTCAACATACAGTTATTCGTTTCATAACGATTAACTAAATCATGGGAGTTACACTCCGAGAGCATAGCCAGACGCAGGCACTCTCTTCAACATACAGTTATTCGTTTCATAACGATTAACTAAATCATGGGAGTTACACTCCGAGAGCATAGCCAGACGCAGGCACTCTCTTCTACATACAGTTATTCGTTTCATAACGATTAACTAAATCATGGGAGTTACACTCCGAGAGCATAGCCAGACGCAGGCACTCTCTTCAACATACAGTTATTCGTTTCATAACGATTAACTAAATCATGGGAGTTACACTCCGAGAGCATAGCCAGACGCAGGCACTCTCTTCAACATACAGTTATTCGTTTCATAACGATTAACTAAATCATGGGAGTTACACTCCGAGAGCATACATAGCCAGACGTAGGCACTCTCTTCTACATACAGTTATTCGTTTCATAACGATTAACTAAATCATCGGAGTTACACTCCGAGAGCATAGCCAGACGCAGGCACTCTCTTCAACATACAGTTATTCGTTTCATAACGATTAACTAAATCATGGGAGTTACACTCCGAGAGCATAGCCAGACGCAGGCACTCTCTTCAACATACAGTTATTCGTTTCATAACGATTAACTAAATCATGGGAGTTACACTCCGAGAGCATAGCCAGACGCAGGCACTCTCTTCAACATACAGTTATTCGTTTCATAACGATTAACTAAATCATGGGAGTTACACTCCGAGAGCATAGCCAGACGCACGCACTCTCTTCTACATACAGTTATTCGTTTCATAACGATTAACTAAATCATGGGAGTTACACTCCGAGAGCATACATAGCCAGACGCAGGCACTCTCTTCTACATACAGTTATTCGTTTCATAACGATTAACTAAATCATGGGAGTTACACTCCGAGAGCATAGCCAGACGCAGGCACTCTCTTCAACATACAGTTATTCGTTTCATAACGATTAACTAAATCATGGGAGTTACACTCCGAGAGCATAGCCAGACGCAGGCACTCTCTTCAACATACAGTTATTCGTTTCATAACGATTAACTAAATCATGGGAGTTACACTCCGAGAGCATAGCCAGACGCACGCACTCTCTTCTACATACAGTTATTCGTTTCATAACGATTAACTAAATCATGGGAGTTACACTCCGAGAGCATACATAGCCAGACGCAGGCACTCTCTTCTACATACAGTTATTCGTTTCATAACGATTAACTAAATCATGGGAGTTACACTCCGAGAGCATAGCCAGACGCAGGCACTCTCTTCTACATACAGTTATTCGTTTCATAACGATTAACTAAATCATGGGAGTTACACTCCGAGAGCATAGCCAGACGCAGGCACTCTCTTCAACATACAGTTATTCGTTTCATAACGATTAACTAAATCATGGGAGTTACACTCCGAGAGCATAGCCAGACGCAGGCACTCTCTTCTACATACAGTTATTCGTTTCATAACGATTAACTAAATCATGGGAGTTACACTCCGAGAGCATAGCCAGACGCAGGCACTCTCTTCCTTATACAGTTATTCGTTTCATAACGATTAACTAAATCATGGGAGTTACACCCCGAGAGCAGAGCCAGACGCAGGCACTCTCTTCTACATACAGTTATTCGTTTCATAACGATTAACTAAATCATGGGAGTTACACTCCGAGAGCATAGCCAGACGCAGGCACTCTCTTCTTCATACAGTTATTCGTTTCATAACGATTAACGAAATCATGGGAGTTACACCCCGAGAGCATAGCCAGACGTAGGCGTAGCTGAGTCGGCGATGCCACTTAATTTCCCTGGGAGGTTGGAGGTTCCATCTGGCTGTTACAGGGATATTCAGTTGCGCAGCTAGGTTTAGTGTCTTCGAAGAAGAATAATTTCAGCGTATTAAAAACGCTGCTACTAATTGCCTAAGCTAGTTTTTAATTGGACCGACGTGGGGTTTGGATCACATACACAATTACAGATGTCAAGTATTATTATAATAAGTGTTTATACCTCATTCCTGTCGGTCGAATCTCCGTTCAGTCGAAAAGCTTGTCCAGCGACAGTTGTTCCAGGGGCGTCTTGTCATCATTCATCTGAAGGTAAAATAAATTATATAATTACTAGCTGCCATAGAATGTGGTTTTAGATTTGAATTTGATTTACACTTCGGTCTAAGTAACACGTGGTTGGCTAACACCAAAAATTAAAAAAGTTCATACTTTAGCCTCAATAACACGTGGTAATCATGATATTGAATTGTAGCTTATATGACACGTTTGTCGGTTTACCATAGCAGTGCCATCTATTGATCACTTACTCAATTCAGTCGAATAATTGTGACTGTCAATTAATTATAGACAAATAATTTGCAATAAAATAAAATTGCGACTATAATTAAAGATCTAAGCTACCCTATCTCTTAAGTTGGACCAGACCGCTCACGGTGTGCCAATTTAATTTAAAATCGGTTAAGTAGTTTAGGAGGCCATCGCGGACGGAAGTACTTTTCAATAAAATTTTGAAACTTACTTTGGCAAATATTCCAACTGCAACCGAATGGCTTAAAATTTGATCTGCTAGGCGCTCTTTGATTTTCTGTTTGCCATTCTGTACTGGTTGTAAGTGGTGCTGGGTTAAAGCTGGAGCAAACACGGTTGGGATTCTCGCGATCTTTATTATAAAACTCCTCTATGTGGCTCCACTTTACTGTACCTGCAATGGAAGGTTATGATCTTATTCTCAAAACAATTTTAACCAATAACAGGTCAAGCGGCAATAAGAAAATAAATATGGTACAGCAGAGGTACATCAATTATTAGTTATTTTAATTAGGCAATAAGGCAATACTAACAACTACTTGATGCAGGGAAATAATTGCCAAAGGCCACTAGCGGATAAATAAGTCAATGGATGGTCATGGTTCAATGGATAAATAAGTCATAAAAAAGTTTTAATATCTTTCCGCTGTTCAATTAATTAAATTATTATACCAACCTATGTTTAGTTTTCTGTTTATTTGTATATCTAGTGTAAATTGGAAATACCGTTTAAAAAAAAATTAAATCTTTAAACATGCACTCAAGCAAACAAGCCAATGTAAATTTGTAAAAATTAATATTCAACCACATTTTGTATAATATTCTAAAGAAGTGGTTACCTCCTCGACAAGAGCTGCTGACTTGTCTGCTGTGTCACAATCTCCTGAGAAGTAAAATGCTATTGGCTGTTTCCAGCATTTTCGAACACCGATAACCATGAAAGTTCGACTATGGTTTGCTATCACAGTAGTACGGCCTTAGCATTGAGTTTTACGTTATATGTCAGATTTTTTCTTATTGACATTTCATCAAAAGCCATTTTACATAAATTATCATTGACATCTTGGTCTTTTGTGATTTCTTTTACTGTCTGTATTACTGGGCTGTTGATTCCACATACCATTGGAATTTTGTTCAATAATGCCTTGAGAGAGCTGACAAAATAACCTAGTATTGTCTTTGGTTAACATAGCTTTTACACATTGAAAGAAACCAATTTTTTATACCGGATTAAAACTATTTGTATTATTATAAACTTATAATTATGTATAATAATCCAGTTAAAAAAATATTTTCTTTCAAAATAACCTAATCAATAATATAAAACAAAAGTTTGATTTCTTATAGATGCTCAAGACGTTCACTTTATCATCCAGTGTCCATCTCATTCCAGTTAATTTTCTTATAAAGTTTTTCAGTTGGCTTTGTAATAGTAAAGAAAATGAATTATTTAATGTGCTTTTTAATATTTCATTGCTAGGTTCGTTTGATGTTAGTACACTTAATATAGATCTTTTGGAGTTTTTATCACCTTGAAACTTTTTTCAGAGCCTCACTATTTCAGATAGATTTTTTCTGCATCTCTTAGACAGCGTTTGCTTTTGAGGTGTAAGTTCACTGAACTTTTTCACGTCCAAGTCCTACAAAATACCTTTGCTAGTTGATGGTTCCTGGAAAATATACAAAAATAATTGAATAAAAAATTCGAAAAAGATAACAAATCCAATAAGTGGATGGAGAAAATAGAAAACTTTTAATCATCCATATATCACCTAGATGTGTGTCAGAAATGTACTGCCTACCTCTATGTAAAAAAGCATGACTATAAAAATTTGTCTATTTGACTTAGGTAGAATATGAATGTAAATACTCACTTGGATGTCATAACTTGCTCTATATGGACTACAATGTTTGTTTTTTAATTGGTCTATATCCTCCTCTATTCACTCTTAATCTAACTTGTTAAGTCTTTTCCTATCGCTGCTGGTAAATGAAGATTCATTCAAATGATTTTCACATAGTATCCTATGCTGGGCAGTTTTTAATGATTCAATGGATGTCCCATCACCATTAGGAAAACAAAATTTAGCACAAACTTTAACACTAAAAATAAAGTTTTCATTAGACATAGTTAATAGTGAAGCTGTTTTGGATAATCTTTCCAATATGGACCGTCGATTTAAATGCCCATTTTTTTGTAGATAGTACTCACTAAAAGAAAGAGTTTTGCAAAGATTTAGGTTGCGCAAACTTACGGTTCATGAGATACATTTATTAAAACTTTTCACACAAATTGGTAAGTAACAACACGCAATTACAAAATATATTTGACAAATAATTGATGTCAAACGTCAATCACTTAGTGTAGGGTTCCGAAAATTTTCAAAGTATCGATACTACTCTGGTATCGACATTAAACTTTCTAATATGGATCATCGGTTTAAATGCCCATATTTGTTTTGTAGATAGTACAAAAGTTATTGAAAATATTGATACTACTCGGGTATCGATACTTTTTGGTGATCACTAAATTTGTTTTTAAGCCATTCATTTTGTTTAATGGCGTCCAGTCATCGTTTGTCACCCTTGCAGTAGAAATCGTTTTACGTACTCCTATAAACTTACAACGTTTGACTACCATGGCGTCTCCGAAGCCCATTGTTTGAAGAGTTAAGTGAAGTGCAAGTGTTGGACTCAAATTAGCCGCTTGTCACGGCCTCCTCTTCTGCGCCGATCCTTGACGAACCGGTTGCTGGTCCTAGTGGGCTGACTAGTCCTGGCGAGGAATTTGCTGCGATGCCCAGACTTACTAGGTCATCTGGCAGAAGGCTTAATCCTTACTCGGATGAGTTAAAGTAAGTTTTGATTTATGTTATTTCAGGTCAGGTTATAAAATAATAAATCATTAGTAAAAAAAAAAAAAAAATTGCTTACTGGAATTTTGAAAAAGTTGGATTGCATAAGGTCTGTTGTGGATTTTAAAATGAAATTTATAGCTGAAAATATTTTTTTCATTGTTTGTAACTTTCTGTATTATCTAATTCTGTATTATCCTGTACTTTTTTAATATCAAAAAAGTACCCAAAACCGAATCAGAGCACCCCACTATCCACATGGTCTTGTCTGCCCTACCCCTAGAGTATATATAAAAGCTCCGAAGTAGCCGTCAACCCCCTCCCCGCCCCTCTAAAACCTCAAATATCGACGGTCCATATTGGAAAGATTAACCGATCTACTTACTTCAGAGGCCCATTCTCGGACGGAAGAGGGAACCTATGCAAGGATAAGGAAGAATCTTCTTTTGATGGTATACCGCATTTTGAGTATTTTCCCTACCATGTTTTGGCAAAGTACAACACAAAATCGTCAATATGACTTACCTGTAAGTGAAGTTTTATTATACATTGAGCTTTGAGACTTTAATACTACCCTCAGTTTTCATTTGATTGAAATTGTAACTACACGTGTGTAAATCCAGTTGTAATGTATCCTCGAACGAAGGCGTACATAACCAAAAGCGTCGCGTAACAGGTAACGCACGGCCGCCGCCCTAACGACCACTTGTCGCTGGATGAGACAATGAACTGCTGCAGGTATCGGGAGAAGATCCATCAAAGTCTAATACTCCAGGTGAAGACATACAGTTTGATCTTGCAGTAAGCTTACACTTTACAACTTTTATCTAAGTATTCTAATCAATGCACCCAATTTGAACCCAGAGGAAAAGACCGCAATCTCAAACAGGATTAATATAGGACGCAGGTTTCAAATGAAACCAAATGCTACAGCTACTTCTTGTTTAGCAGAGGCCACTCACAGTGTTCTTGTCTGCGGAAACAAGAAATATGTACCTATTAAAATTACTTATGGATACGGATTCCAATGTGACACACAATACCAAGACTCAGTCACACGACACAACTTTATTCTATATAGCCTTAAAAGATCTAAAAGAACAACTTCAAGGAACATAGGTATACAAGTACCTATTCAGTAAGCGATTAGTTGACTACAAGCTCGCATCAAAATCAGAAAAGGACAAAGAAGGTCAAAAAGAATTTAATCATAGGCAAAAGGGGAATCCAGGATGAAGGAGCTTGCTCACAGCCTACTATAGGCAGTCGCGTCCAGCGCCGCGCGCGCCACCTCGCGCTCACTGGTAGTTTGTCAAAGAATGTTATTCACTTATTACTTGTGATACAACTCTATTATCGTGGATAAAAGGTTATAAAATACCTTTTTCTTGGTCAGCGATGTTCCTAAAAGTAAACTATATTCAGAGACTGAACAAAGCAAATTCGAACAATCTATAAATTACAACAAAAACACTCCCGCACAAGGCGTTAACCGACAGATAA
This sequence comes from Pieris brassicae, assembly GCF_905147105.1. Taxonomy (NCBI): domain Eukaryota; kingdom Metazoa; phylum Arthropoda; class Insecta; order Lepidoptera; family Pieridae; genus Pieris; species Pieris brassicae. Next base: position 74,511 of record NW_025575867.1, on the reverse strand, counting down.
CCGTTTGGCACCGTTAGGTGGCTATCTGAGGGCCGCAGGTAAACCCGCGTTCATAAATTGAAGCGAAGCGACCAATGAGAGGGCGGCAGGCAGCAAGGCAGCGATCGGACTGACCAATGAGAGGGCAGCAGGCAGCAAGGCAGCGGTCGGACAGCGCGTGCGCACTGGCAAGCGGCGATGACTCACACGGAGCGAGCGAGATGGCACTACAGCACTGATGACTCACACGGAGAGAGCACTGGAGCAGACATCCGCACGGGTCGGCGGTCGGAAGCGAAAGTGGCCCCTGCGCATGTGTCACAACCTCTTTTATAATCACAACTCCCTCCTCCGACTCGACCATCCCACTTCGGGAAAATGGTCGAGTCAATTCGTAACAACTCGTAAACAACCGAACGAGTCAAATGAGTAACTATTGCACATGCGCACTTGTAGCAAGATTCTTAAGAATATGTTTCATAAAAATGTTTAGAATTTAGAATAATTAAATTAATATTAGAAGCTAACACAAGAAATATTAAGTTTATGTCCTCCAGCTACACTGAATGTTTACAAAATATTCAGGACGCTAGAACACTTCTTGAAGCTAAAGGATTTATTGTAAATACTGAAAAGAGTAATGAAATTCTTGTAAATTCTTGGGTATATAATAAAATGTAGAACTTAAATCTGTTAATATGATAATAATAAACAAATTTTTCAAAATCTCGCACAATTAGATGGCTTACGTGCCTACCTCTGCCTGTCCAGCAGCAGAATATGGCTGGTTTTACACGAAGGGTCTAGAGAGTAAATATTTTAACCATCGATAGTTTTACCGGACTTACAATGGTATCGTGCGTCAGACCAACCTATAAATTAAATTAAATCGGTTGACTTTTGTTAAGAAATGTATAGTGATTCAATTCAATTTCCTCATCTTACTAAAATTACTAAAGAACTTTGGCGATGGGGCGAAGGCTTACACAGTTTCCTGGTCAATTTATTTAATGGCTTTCCATCGTTTGCTATCATATTTAAAACGTTAGGAAAAATTATTAACGGCAATGAGTTTGGCATCATATTTGTTTTCCTGTGGACTACTCGAACGTGGTGACCGCTTTTCAGAAGGCTCTTAGTTTCGGGAACCATAATTTTCTAACCTAATGAAACTTATCTCTCATTCCAGCAACCGAGAAGAGTGCCTTTGTCATCTATAATATAAAAAATGAATCGCAGAATGTGTAGGTAAGCGCATAACTATACAAAGCCTGAACCAATTGTACCAGTTCTGTTTTTTTAATGTTCGTTGAAGTTGAAGTTGATGGTTTTAACATTTTCATTGGTTTACATTTATAACATTTGTTTATAACATTGGATTACATATTAGTAATATATAAGAGTATAATGAAATAAATTTTATATTATGTTATGTTTTATTTATTTTTCCTAATATTTCATTACATTACATGGTTATGATAAATAATAATTTAATTTTATAGGTAGATTAACGACATAACTTATTAAAATTTAAAATTTTAAAACTAACTTTCTTCTAAGAAAAATAAGTACTAGTATTTTATATGTACAAAAGGACATTTAAATACAACATGTTTGTTTCTGCTAGAATTAAGAAGAATATATTAATTTTCCAAAATAATAAATAAAGCTTGTTCTTTCAGTTACGTCTTGATTTCCTTCATTAACTTCTTGACTTGAAACTGTATCAAGTGTTGGAACTAAAACTTCTGCCGGTATATCTACAAATTATAATCCTTACAAATATTTTGCATAACAGCTGTGGCAATAACAATAGCTTGAACTTAAGCTAGTAATAAATACAATGTTAAAGCGACATTTCCATACTCCAAATTTTCCGAAAAAGACAAATATTTTAACCTTACATCATGTTTCATTTGGGTCACATATCTTGCAACTTTTTGACATAGTATAATTATTAATACTCTAAATTATACTATATATTTACCTCTCTATAGTATTCCTATTCTTAATGTGTACTTCATCATATCTCTGGTCAGTCAGAGAAATGGTGTTAATGAATAAGGTATATTTGAGTAAGCACTATTAACAACCATCCAGTGATTTCTCAGTAGACCTGTACGATATTAAGCTATAAACAAATATACCTGTTAATTTAGTTGGCACATTTATCAAGTTCTACCTTCTTATCAATAAATTTGAATTAACTTGTAGAACTGAGTTTACAAAAGTTGTTGCATCATGAGCGGCACCAGGCCATGGGGAACAACATTAATATATTTTATTTCTGCATCACACACAGCTTGTACATTTAAAGAGAAATATCCTTTTCAATTACAATATTATTCACCAATTACGTCACCTAAAGAAAATAATGCTGCTTAAAATTATTACAACTTCATACTATAATGTACAATGTTAAATAATATATAAATTACTTACATGATGATTGAATTCGTAAATGTGGCATAACAAAAAACCACAAATAAAATATTTAATTTTTTTTGGTTCAACAGTTTATGTGCATGATAAGTTATATAAGACAAAATTCGATGTTAAGTCATGGAAAGGTATTCTTGTGGGATACGAACCAAACGGTTATAAAGTTTGGAATCCTAAATGCGAAAAATTTATTACTGTCAGAGATGTCATAGTAGATGAGACAAATTACTTCAATCCAGGCCTGCGTTGCGACCTGAAGAGAATATAGTAAATTCTCATGATAATGTTAACATTGACAACATTTCAAAGTCAATAAAGTCTCAAAAAACTGACAGATATAAATCTGATGATTATGAAGTTCCTCAGAAAATTCGCAAAACTAACCATGACATCGTCGAATTTGAACAACCAAATGCACATTCTGATGATCTTTCAGTGGTCGTAAATAATGAGGACACAACCAGTTGTATTGAACCACGTAGGAGTGATAGGCTTAAAGTCGTCCCCCTATTTCTTATAAAGAAATCGATGATAACCTTATGTGTGCTAGTTCAATTTTGTGTAAAATACCAAATTCGTTTCAAGAGATTAAAACACGAGACGATAGAGTTCATTGGGAAGGTGCAATTAAATTCTCTATTTTTAAATAAAACATGGACTTTAGTACCACGGCCAGATAACAAAAATATTATAGATTGCAAATGGATGTTTAATATAAAAAATGATGAATTCGGAAAGCCTTTACGCTATAAAGCTCGACTCGTTGCTAGGGCTTTTAGCCAGGAATATCTCATAGACTATAATGAGACTTTTGCACCTGTTGCAAGAATAGCTAGTTTTAGATTTATTATTGCTTTTGCTAATCAATATAATTTACTTGTACATCACATGGACGTAAAAACTGCATTTCTAAATGGGGTACTACAGGAAGAAATATATATGAAAGTTCCAGAAAAAAGTTCCAGTCTTGCAAAAATGGTTATGTGTGTAAATTAAATAAAGCATTATATGGGCTAAAGCAAGCCGCTAGATACTGGTTTGAAATTTTTGAACAGTCTCTTAGGCGGGAGGGTTTTCAGAATTCATCAGTAGATAGATGTATTTATATACTAAATAAAGGAGATATACAGAAAAATATATATGTGGTACTTTATGTTGATGATTTGGTAATAGTGAGTGCTAATGTAAATACAATAAACAGTTTTAAAATATATTTAATGAGTAAATTTAAAATGACAGATTTACATGAAATTAAATTATTTCTTGGAATTAAAATAACTCGTTGCGATGATATGATAATGTTAGATCAAAGTGCTTATATTAAAACAGTTTTAAATAAATTTTGCATGCAGGATTGCAACAAAAACCTGCAACTACTCCTATGGATAGTAAACTCAATTATGAAGCACTAAACTCAGAAAAAATTACACTGCTCCATGTCGCAATTTAATTGGTTGTCTAATGTATATAATGCTATGTACTCGACCTGACTTAAGCACTAGCGTTAATATATTAAGTAGGTACACAAATTAAAATAATAAAGAATTGTGGCAATGCCTCAAAAAAGTGCTTAGATATTTAAAAGGCACAACTGATTTTAAATTATGTTATAAAAGGTGTGAATATAATAACATCTTAACTGGGTATGTGGACTCCGATTGGGGAGGCAATGATGTAAAGAGTACAACCGGGTATATATTTAAATTGTTTGAACATTGTTCAATAACCTGGACAACAAAGAAACAATAGTCAGTAGCAGCCTCCTCCACAGCGGCTGAGTATATGGCCTTATATGAAGCCTTTATGGCTTAAATCTTTGGTAAGGAGTATTCATATTGATATATCCACTCCTATTGTAATATATGAAGACAATTAACTGACAGACAGACATTTTTCTAGGGAACAAATAGAGAAAAATGTAATAAAGCTAAAATACATTCCCACAGGTCAACAACCTGCAGATGCGTTAACAAAACCATTACCAGCGGTTACGTTTCATGAAATGAGGAGAAACATGGGTTTACAATTATAATATTTAATGAGTTGGCTATTATTTGTTATTAATTTAATTATTCTGTTATATTCATTGTGTTCTGATAATTATATGTAATGTATATAATGTATCGAATTTAAGATGATGAAATGATCTGATAAGGTTTTTCTGGGTTTTCCCTTATCCGAGCAACAAATGTTGGATCATTATTTTTGTATTTTCCCAGACTCGCTTGGAAGTTATATAGTTCTGTTTAGGCATTTGATTTGTACAAGAATTAATTTTTGAGGGGGCATGTTGATTTATTTGAGTAATATTGCAAAAATTAATCATTGTATTGACTTTTTCCTGTCATTTGAATGAGCGATCGAGCCGCCATCTTGTCGAGGCGCCAAATTGTCTTTACCTCACTCTGCTCCAGGTCATTTCTGTTTCATTCCAATGTGTATCGTGGTAGGAAGCAGACATATCACTTCCAAGTTAAACAGTAAATATATTTCTTTATTACGGATACTGTGTGTATAATTATCGTGCCCTAACAAGAATTACAACAGTTCTTAACTGATACCGCCGTTACTGCACACTCGCAATGTTCGCGAGTGTGTTGCAGGCCTTTTAAGAATTTTTAAACTTAAAAATTGTAATTTATAGTAAACTGAAATATTAAAAAGATTATTACTTATTACTGTTTTTCTTGGAACAGGTGGTAAACGAACAGATTGTCCGTGGACAATCTTAATGTCAAGTTCGCGAGTGCGTTGCCGGCCTATTAAGAATTTGTATGACTTATTTGAAGATAAATATTATAAATAGCAAAATATAGATGTACCTACTACTAGCGACATTTTGTACCAGAGTGTCATCAAATGTTGTCTATGAGATTCTTTACTTTTGTATTTAGAAAATAAAGTTCAGTTCTTTTCCGGTACTCGCTCAGTCACGTTGTTTTATTACAGGTTATGGGCCCAGGCCGCTCCTGGCTCATAAAAAGTACTTAGTTCTCGCGACAGTATAATTATTGATTATCAGGACATTATCGATAATAATAATTCGTGGCAGAATAGGACTAAGTGTGTTGAGTTGTGCAGATTTATTGTGTCGCGTCAGGCATCAGTAATGGCGTCCAGTTCGAACTATCACATTAGTGTGCCGAAACTGCAAGGGCGTGAAAATTACAGTGAATGGTGTTTCGCAGCAGAAAATTTCCTTGTCTTAGAGGGAATGGTTGGGTGTATCAAACCTGAGCCCAACGTTGCTCCAGCAGCTGCAGACGATGCGAGAACAAAAGCGAAGTTGATTCTAACAATTGACCCGGCTCTTTATGTTCATATAAAGAATGTAGCAACATCGAAAGAATTGTGGGATAAATTGAAGATGTTATTCGATGACTCGGGATTTACAAGAAAAATAAGTCTTCTGAGGAATTTAATTTCTATTCGATTAGAAAATTGCACTTCGATGACGTCATATGTAACACAAATTGTTGAAGCTGGTCAGAAATTACAAGGTACGGGTTTTGGCATAAGTGATGAGTGGATCGGATCTATCATGTTGGCTGGATTATCTGAAAAATATATGCCCATGATAATGGCAATCGAGCATTCGGGCATGATAATCACAACCGACGCCATTAAAGGGAAATTGATGGACATTGGACCGGAAGACAGTGATGCCAACAATGCGTTTGCTTGTTTCCGCAAGAATCAAAAATCAAAGAGTGTAAAGAGTACACAGTCTATGTACAAGAAAGATGGTGAGAATGGGCTTAAAGGTCTCGTTACCAGGCCATAAAATTATTAAAAAAAAAAAAAAAAAATGGTGAGAATGAACGAATGTCGACATCTGTCAAAGAAAAACAACACGTCAAATGTTATAATTGTAAACAACATGGCCACTACCGTAATCAATGCACTTATAAAGATAAATCTTATAAGAATTCTGAAAATAAATCGTCAAAAACAAGTAATGCATTCAGTGCCGTGTTTTTTAGCAGAATATTTGACAAGAGTGACTGGTATGTCGACTCTGGGTCAAGTTCGCATTTGACAAGCAATAAAGATTGGATGGTCGACGAATGTTATTCTGGGTTCACCAAGGAAATCATGGTTGCTAACCAGAATAAAATCCCAGTGTTGTGTTGTGGAAAAGTAAACATAACAACATCAACTGAAGGATGTGACTTTAACATAACTGTTGAAAAAGTGTTGTGTGTGCCCAAATTATCTACCAACTTATTGTCAGTAAGCCAACTGATATGGCAGGGTAACAAGGTGTATTTTACAAGCGATGGATGCGAGATATTTAATAAACAGGACACTCTAGTAGCGACTGCATCACTTATAAATGGAGTTTATAAACTAAATACTTCATCTTGTTTGGTGGCAGCAACAGCAGAGTCTCCAGAAGTTTGGCATCGTAGATTGGGACATGTCAACAGTGATAACATGAATAAAATGCAGGATGCTGTGGAGGGGGTCAAATTAACTGAGAAGGCCGACATCAACAAGTCCAACTGTATAGTGTGCTGTGAAGGAAAGCAAAGTCGGTTGCCCTTCGATAATAAAGGGAACAGGAGTACTAAGCTATTGGAAATAGTACACAGTGATATATGTGGCCCAATGGAGAATGTATCGCTAGGAGGATCAAGGTACTTTCTCATTTTTGTTGATGATCACAGCAGCATGACATATGTTTATTTTTTAAAAGGTAAAAATGAGACTTTACAATATTTTAAAGAATATAAAGCAAGAGTTGAGAATTCAACGTCAAATAAAATAAAAATACTTGTAAAATAAAAAGTGATAATGGCACAGAGTTCTGTAACAGAGATTTTGATAATTATTTGAAGAAACTGGGTATAATTCATCAAAGAACCAATCCCTATACTCCTGAGCAAAACGGGCTTTGTGAATGTATGAATAGGACTCTGATCGAGAAAGCAAGATGCCTTTTATTTGATGCAAGATTAGGCAAGGAATTTTGGGCTGAAGCCTAATGGCTTCAGCACACAGAGACAATAGACACAGCAGTCTATTTACAAAATAGAATTGTAAAAGGTGGATTGAACCACTGTACACCGTACAAGTTGTGGACAGGAGGCAAACCCAACCTCAGTCATTTAAGGATTTTTGGTAGTACTGTCATGAGACATATACCCAAGGAGAGAAGACGTAAGTGGGACAAGAAATCAGAACAATGCATACTGGTTGGTTACCCTGAGGATGTCAAAGGGTATAGGTTATACAATCCTTCAACAAAGGCTATTATAACCAGTCGAGATGTTGTCTTCATAAATGAAAAGTTATCTCATCAAGAAAATATGATTGAAATGGAAGTGGTAGAAGACAAACCAGCAGAAAATAGTCCACATACATCTTCAGTGGGAGAGGTGTCAGACCATGATGGAGAGGATTCATTCATTTTAACGAATGACATGGATGAAACCTATGTACCAGAGGAGGAGTCCATGACATCTGAGGAAGAACAGCAACCAGAAACCACATCAAAGTCACAACGGGTGAGACAAAAACCAGAAAGGTTTGGATATATGTGCACAGAACAGTGTAATGAATATTTTAGTGATGAACTGACATTAGAAGAAGCACTAAGGGGACCAGAGAAGGAGCAATGGGAACAGGCAGTGAAAGAAGAGCTGAAAAGCTTTGAAGACAACAAAGCATGGGAAGTTGTTGATATTCCTGCAAGTGGCAATATAGTTAAGTGCAAGTGGGTTCTAAAAAAAAAGTGTCATAGTGAAAATAATGTCCGCTATCGAGCCAGACTTGTGGCTAAAGGGTGTAGTCAAAAATATGGTGTGGACTATAGTGAAACATTTTCTCCAGTAGTACGGCATACAACACTTAGGTTATTATTCGCATTATCAGTGCAGTTCAACTTAGAAGTAACACATCTTGATGTGAAAACTGCTTTCTTAAATGGAGATCTGTCTGAGACAATATATATGCAAAAGCCTTTAGGTTATGTCTGTCCAAATAATAAAGTTTTAAAATTGACCAAAGCTATATATGGTCTCAAACAGGCATCTCGTGCATGGCATAAGAAAGTGGATGGTTGCATGTTAGCTAATGGTTATATTAAGTCCCAAATAGTCATGTTTATATACAAAATTTGCTGGCAGCAGTAAAACCATCGTGACATTATATGTCGATGATTTCTTTGTATTCTCAATCTCAATATCATGTTGATGCAGACTGGTGCAGTGATGTTAATGATAGGAAATCATATTCAGGAATTTGTTATACTTTGTCTGGGTCTGTTATATCTTGGAGTTGTAGTAAGCAAAAATGTATTACACTTTCTAGTACCGAATCTGAATATGTATCCATATCAGAAGCCTGCAAAGAGGCAGTTTATTTGAGAAATTTACAATTTGAACTTACTAAAAGTATGTATAAGATCATTTTATATAATGATAGTATGAGCGCACAGAAATTGTTGTTAAACCCTGTATTCCATAATAAAACGAAGCATATTGATGTCAGATATCATTATTGTAGAGAATTAATTAATGAAAACATTATAAGTGTTAATTATCTATGTACATCAAATATGCCTGCAGATTTGTTTACAAAAAGTCTCGCTGCTGTAAAACATTATAAACATTTGAATACTTTAGGTATTGTTAAAGTGTAATTGTTTCTTTTGTTTATATAGTATCTATATTTTGAGTGGGAGTATTATAAATAGCAAAATATAGATGTACCTACTACTAGCGACATCTTGTACCAGAGTGTCATCAAATGTTGTCTATGAGATTCTTTACTTTTGTCTTTAGAAAATAAAGTTCAGTTCTTTTCCGGTACTCGCTCAGTCACGTTGTTTTATTACAATAAATACAAATAAGAATATTATTTATTAGTATTTCTTATAGAACAGGTGTTAGCGGGCAGGAGCCTTTTCTGATGTTAACTGATACCCCCGTTAACGTACACGCTTAATGTCGAAGTATTCGCGAGTGTGTTGCCGGCCTTTTAAGAATTTTTATGACTTATGTATTGAAATTTTAAGAAAATTTAAATACAAACAAGATACCAATTACTGTTTTTTTTTTGGAACAGGGGTAACGGACACGAGCCTTATATGTTTTTAACTGATACCGCCGTTAATGCACACTCTCAATGTTCGCGAGTGTGTTGCAGGCCTTTTAAGAATTTTTGAAATTAAAAATTGTAATTTATAGAAAACTGAAATATTAACAAGATTATTACTTATTACTGTTTTTCATGGAACAGGTAGTAAACGAACAGATTGTCCGTGGACAATCTCAATGTCAAATTCGCGAGTGCGTTGCCGGCCTATTAAGAATTTGTATGACTTATTTGAAGTTAAATACAAACAAGAATATTATTTATTAGTATTTCTTATAGAACAGGTGTTAACGGGCAGGAGCCTTATCTGATGTTAACTGATACCCCCGTTAACGTACACGCTTAATGTCGAAGTGTTCGCGAGTGTGTTGCCGGCCTTTTAAGAATTTTTATGACTTATGTATTGAAATTTTAACAAAATTTAAATACAAACAAGATACCAATTACTGTTTTTTTTTTGGAACAGGGGTAACGGACACGAGCCTTATATGTTTTTAACTGATGCCGCCGTTAATGCACACTCTCAATGTTCGCGAGTGTGTTGCAGGCCTTTTAAGAATTTTTGAAATTAAAAATTGTAATTTATAGAAAACTGAAATATTAACAAGATTATTACTTATTACTGTTTTTCATGGAACAGGTAGTAAACGAACAGATTGTCCGTGGACAATCTCAATGTCAAATTCGCGAGTGCGTTGCCGGCCTATTAAGAATTTGTATGACTTATTTGAAGTTAAATACAAACAAGAATATTATTTATTAGTATTTCTTATAGAACAGGGGTAGAACAGGTTTTAACGGGCAGGAGCCTTTTCTGATGTTAACTGATACCCCCGTTAACGTACACGCTTAATGTCGAAGTATTCGCGAGTGTGTTGCCGGCCTTTTAAGAATTTTTATGACTTATGTATTGAAATTTTAAGAAAATTTAAATACAAACAAGATTATTACCAATTACTGTTTTTTATGGAATAGGTGGTAAACGAACAGATTGTCCATGGACAATCTCAATGTCAGCTTTGCGAGTGCGTTGCCGGCCTATTAAGAATTTTTATGACTTTGTTGAAGTTAAATACAAACAAGAATATTATTTATAAGTATTTTTTATAGAACTCAATGTTCGCGAGTGTGTTGCCGGCCTTTTAAGAATTTTTGAAATTAAAATTTAATTTATAGAAAACTGAAATATTAACAAGTGTTAGCGGTAGTTGATTTAGTTCTTAGGGTAGGAAATTAAACACTTCAATGATGACCTAATTCACTATAATTTACTTCACTGATTTTACGTGAACTGTATAACTTCAAACTTGTACGAAGAAAAGGCCCGTGCGCATGTGTCACAACCTCTTTTATCATCACAACTCCCTCCTCCGACGCGACCATCCCACTTCGCGAAAATGGTCGAGTCAATTCGTAACAACTCGTAAACAACCGAACGAATCAAATGAGTAACTATTGCACATGCGCACTTGTAGCAAGATTCTTAAGAATATGTTTTATAAAAATGTTTAGAATTTAATTAAATTAATATTAGAATCTAACAGTCGGCCTTTCCTGACAATGTTTGCGTCTCGCAAAAAAAAGAATGCTTTGTAACATACAACTCAAATTAGAAACGAAATTTTAACTTTAACTTAACTTAACTTAATTACATCTATAACTACAGAGAGTTAAATTTAATCCATTGTGACGTTACTAATTATTTATGTTCATTTATTAAGGAATATATGAATTTGTCTCGGTAGACATCCCTACTCATCGGCAAAGAAGACACAGGGTGTAGGCCGAGAGAAAAAGCCGGCGTAAAAAACTCTCGGTACTCTTTTAAAATATCAAGTCATCAATTTTATCAATAATTTACAATAGTCTTACTAACTAAATCTATTGTGACCTCTTCACATTCACAATAGTCTTACATAACCAAATCTATTGTGACCTCTTCACATTCACAATAGTCTTACATAACCAAATCTATTGTGACCTCTTAATATTCACAATAGTTTTACATAACCAAATCTATTGTGACCTCTTCATAGTCACAATAGTGTTACATAATCAAATCTATTGTGACCTCTTCAAATTCACAATAGTCTTACATAACCAAATATATTGTGACCTCTTCACATTCACAATAGTGTTACATAACCAAATCTCTTGTGACCTCTTTACATTCACAATAGTCTTACATAACCAAATCTCTTGTGACCTCTTAATATTCACAATAGTTTTACATAACCAAATCTATTGTGACCTCTTCACATTCACAATAGTCTTACATAACCAAATCTATTGTGACCTCTTCACATTCACAATAGTCTTACATAACCAAATCTATTGTGACCTCTTCATAGTCACAATAGTGTTACATAATCAAATCTATTGTGACCTCTTCACATTCACAATAGTTTTAAATAACAAAATCTGCTGTAACCTCTTCATATACACAGCAGATTCACAATAAAGTTTACATAACTAAATCTATTGTGATCCCTTTATGATCCTTTATACAAAAGTGATTTTATCATGTAAAATTGATATTCTAGTCTCGTGTTCAAAACATAAATTTAACAAAAATATATATTAAAATCATAAAAAAAATCTTATCGTAAGCACAACAATTACTTGAAGCACTTTCATTTCTCACAAAATACCTAATTATATGAATAACACCAACTACTACTACAACCCTACTTGTTCTCAGTATTATGTTTCAACAACATATTTCAATTCACTCAAAACTTACTTATTATATTCAGCCATCGCTTTTATTAGGATACTATTACTTCTGGAGATGACGTAAATTTGACATTACTTTATCAAATAATTTGTCAAATATAAACTCATTGGTAACCGATCAAATTGATACAATAATTTCCTTACATTCAATTTCATTACAATATCTTATCAATTCTGTTGAACGATATTTTTATCATCAGACACAAATAAAAGTATTTCATATCCACTACTAAGACAAATAATAAAAAGAAAACTATTGTTAGTGTAAGTCAAGTATTGATTATGCACAGGGAATATATATATGTAGAAAAGTCATATGTAATTTTACTATAAACATACTAGTTTTAATACAAAAATTATAACAGTCTTAACAAGCAAGCTAAATTGTCGACATGAAATAACATCAAAGTTTTAGATTTGTTACTTAAATTGAGACTTTTTTCCGTTCCGATTCCGGTATATGCTGTGCCAAAACGCAATTTTGTTGTCATTTGTAATATAATAAACCCAAAGTGAATTACAGTCAAATACGACCCCCACAAAAAACAAGCCATGAACGACTAGGCTCTGCTGAATGTTAACATACTGCAGAGTCCAATTCATCTGAAGTAAATCAAGTTTGTTTATCAGCAGTGCCAACTTTAAGTGCTGGGAGCAATATGTATGTAAAATTAGACTTCGTTTACTAATTTCCCATTCATCACCTTGCTCACTTAAAACCACAAATAGCATCAGCTTTCTAATAGTACCCTCTTGCAAGGTCCAGTGTAATGCAACACCCTTGACTGAAGTATTGTCCACTTATTAATTCGCGGTAGAGGGCAAAGTGCACAGCCTAAGACAGTAGGACAGTGCACAAATTACCAGGCCATCAGTTCTGGATTTTTTTTTTGGTTTTTGTTTTACCGTTCCCAGTTTGATCTTCTTTCAGGCCGTATTACGGGTAAAAACCTGTCGCTTAGCTCTATCTTAATTTCTGTACATGTTTTAAAACCAATCGCTAAACTTATTTGAAGAACCCAGCTACAAATAAGTATCTATATTTTCATTTGTAAAAAAAAATTATAACAATTAATATTAAAAAAAAAACTATATAAATATTTACTTCGCCTAAAAACCTCTAAAAATGGTTAAATTATTATTATACACAAAAAATATAAATAAATTACTTCTGTAAGAACCTTGTTATAATATTAAAGAGACTTGTAACTTCTAAACATAAAATATTATAGATTTAATTAAGGTAATGGTTAAAATTCATAAAAAAAATTAAAATCAATTATTTCTGTAATAAAAATAAACTTTATAAAATTTTTCAACTCACCCGAGAAGCCCTAAAAATGGTAAAATTATTATTATAAAAAAATTTAAAAGAAATTAGTCCGATAATAACCTTAAGGTCAGTATACAATAATGGTTAAAATTAATAATAAATTAATTCTGTAAAAAAAATAAACTTTATAAAAATATTTATATACATATATATATATATTTAAGTCACCTAAAAGGCTCTAAAATGGTAAAATTATTATTAAAAAAAAATAAGTCCTCTACAGCTGTTAAAAATAAAAAATAACGTAAAATGTTCTTAGCGTTAAAAGGAAATCGGACAATTCAAGATCATATCGGCGACTGCCTCACGTATAAGTTCCCCAAAAACGTAAAAATCATGGTTGGCCAAACCTAAAAAAAAAAGGTTGTACTCTATCCCCACTAAACAGGCCGTGTGGAGTCGAATGCACTCACTCCTGAAGTGATAGCTCTAACCGTTCCAGAGATAGCTTTCCCAAAACCCTTGCTAATTACTTACTAATCACCACCTTATCAGCTACGAATGCGTCGTTATCTACTTTCCTACATTCACTAACCCGATCTATGGCTCTAAAAGAAAAATAGAATAAACTATGTCTAACCTAACCTAATCTACGGGTCTAAGCAAACAACAATAAACATACCTATCCTACATTAACACCATTATCTATAATAAAATTAGATGTAAGGGTTACATATTTAAATAAAATATTTTTATTCCAGGTATTATTCTTTTATTTATATGTCCAATATATTTCTATACAAATTTACTAGCACCGTATCTGTTGGCGACTCGTAAATATAAATAGAGATAGATTATACGTTAATTTTAGCGACTCTATAATTATAAGATAAATAAGAATATTTTTGGCAGCTCATAAGTAGAAATTAACTATGAGTTATGTTTGATGAGAATATTGTTGATAGCTCATAAGTAAAAATTTAGTATGAGTTATAAGTTAATTAAAATATGTAAATAATTTAAGAATGAAAAATGGTTAATAAATAAACGAATAAAATGCTTCGCCGAACAAAAGGGTCGCATAGCTCTCGTCGCGGTATACCGGCGCAGATGTTTGTAAGCGCAGCTCTCGTCGCGGTATACTGTTCGAGTACTTAAACTCGGCGAGGTCTACGCAAAATTCTCTTTCCTCTTTCCTCTGACTACGAACTGGGACCCACGAATAATCGGCGAAGCAAGAAACAAGATCAAGGCGCAGTTTCATTTCAAGACAACGTCAAACAATTACGCACAATTATTATTATTATTTTTTTTTGAAGAAGGAATCTCGCTGTTGGCCTTAAGGGCCTTTACAGCTCAGTTCGGGCTGTTTTGGCGAGCGTAGCTCGGCCAGAATGGCGTTTTGTCCCGCGACTAGCGCAAGGGCGTCTCCTGTGAGACTCGAACCTCGGCTTGGGCCGTCGCGGGGCGGTCAATCGCCTGAAGGGCAGGACGGAAGCTCACTGGAGTGAGCGAAGTGCGAAGTAAAGGTCCTCGCCTTCCGGTGAAGGCGGTTTTTTACCCTAATCTGTGATTGGCTATTTTTATTATTTTTGGCCGCGCGGGCGGCTTTTAATTTATCGTTTGCTACGGTAATTGGATCATCCGGATCCGTTAGTATGTGTCGAGGCCTCCTACGAGCCTTTTTTGTCGGGAAGGGGTAATAGTTGATGCTATTACGCACCAGCGGATTGGGATGGTGTTTAGCCTTGTCAAAGTGGCGTGTGGACGCCAACTTCATCCATTGGGCTATGGTAGGGAGCTCCAGGTCGTGGTGGAGATCGACGTTTCTCACATAGAAGGGCGCACCGGTCGCGATTCTCATGAATCGCGACTGAAGCACCTGTAGCCGGTGAATATAGGAGGGGGCACAATGCGCAAAGACTACGCTAGCGTATGTCATGCACGGTCGGATGCATGCCTTGTACAGGGTCACCTTGTGTCTGAGAGACATTTGACTCCTTTTATTTAGGAGGAAATGGAGGCGAGAGAGGACAAAATAGGCCTTCTTGCGAACGGCGGCTATGTGCTTACGGAAAGACATGCCGCTATCGAGCGTGACTCCTAGATATTTGACGGACTTTTGCCAAGGGATGGCTTGCCCGTATAGGGTTACCTCTGTCTTGAGGTGAAATTTATCCCTAGCGATAGCACCGGGGTTGCCCCTGGCAAAGAGAAGTGCTACGCTTTTCTCGGGATTTATTTGGAAGCCCCATTTCCGAAACCATTCGCCTAACGACGTGGTAGCGGTCTGGAGTCTGTCCACAATGACACCTCTATCTTTGTGGGTGGTATAGAGAGCGGTGTCATCGGCATAGAGGGCTAGCTCCACATTGGGAGCCCTAGGGATGTCGCCGGTATACAGCGTGAACAGAAGGGGCGAGAGGACCGAGCCCTGAGGGACTCCGGCCATGATGGGGCGAGGAGACGATAGCGTTCCTTCTACGCGATAGCGCATTGAGCGGTCGGACAAGAAGTCGTGTACGATACGCACGAGTCTTAGTGGCACATTAAGGTGGTAGAGCTTGTAAACCAAGCCGTTGTGCCAGACCTTGTCGAAAGCTTTCGCTATGTCGAAGAAGAGTGCACTGCTCCACTAGGTTGACGGCTAAGCACTCGGCTTTTTCGTCGTGGTCGAATGCGTCAGGCAGATTTGGACGCTTGAGAGGGGGCATGGACGCCACCGTGTCGGTTTTAAGGGAACGCGCGAGAGACCAATAGGCCGTGTGCGAAGGTGACAATGCGCTGGTAAGACGGTCCCAGCGTTCGTTTCTAATTTCCCGCATGCGCTCTTTGACTCGGCGCTGCGAGGCGCGGAGTGCTCTGCGGTTTTCGTCGGTCGGGGCTCTGGCGAAGGCGCGAGTCGCCGCGTTCTACGACTCGGCGACCTTGGTCTGAATGTGATTAGTGACCGAGGAGATCGCGTCTAACGCGTGAGCGGACGAGACTAAATTGTCGGGGACATTTGGGAGGGCAGAGGTGTCGGCGGGCTTGAGGGCCTCGTCTAACTTCTGCCAGTCGACAATGGACTTGAACCTCTTCTCTCGAGTGTTAGGGCCGAATTCAAAGTGAACCGGGAAGTGATCCGAGTCTAACTCGTGTAACGTCTCTACGCTTCGCGGCTGTAGTGCCACGTTACGTAAAACCGCTACGTCTATGACGTCCGTTGAGAGAAGGCCGTTGCCTGTTATGCCACGGCGAGTCGGTTGTATGGGGGCAATGACGTTGAAATTGAGCACGTCTATAAGCCTATTGAGGGCTAACCCATTAGGGTTCTGTTTTGAGCTATTCCAGTCCCCGTGTTTGCTATTGAGATCCCCGACTAATAAGACCGAGGGGCCCATCGCAAACAGGGTTCTGAGATCGCTCTCTAGTATGTCCTTGGCGGGAGGGAGGTACACCGACGCGATAATAATCGGCTGATGGCCGGTCATGGCTACGCGCAACACGGTCGGAAGCGAAGTGTGAAGCAGGGGTGCGTGGGTTAAGGCGGTGCCAGCACTACGTCAAACCGTCTTGACAAAACGTACGAAGTCAATCCCCACCGGTATACAAAACCGCGCCGAGGAACTTTGGTTACTGCACGGGCGTATTCAAACGACATAAACGTAACGACGACTTAAACGTAATATCCCGTGCAGGCCCGAGTACCTGAGGTGTCGTAGGGATTGGCAACAATAGCGGTACGTACGAAGTCAATCCCCACCGGTATTCAAAGCCGCGCCGAGGAACTTTGGTTACTGCACGGGTGTTTTCAAACGAACACATAAACGTATTATCCCGTGCAGGCTTGAGTCTCTGAGGCGTCGTGGAGGTTGGCATTCAACAAGTGGTCCTTCGAGCCGGATTCTGCACCGATTGTCATCAAGAAGTGAATATTGCGAAAAGAAAATGCCAGTCACAAGGTCACAGAACGGGATGCAGCGAGGGGAATCGACGTTAACTGCTACCTCCGCTACTACGTCCGAAGCCACTCGGATTACAAGCGGAGAGATAACGATAGAGCAGTCCACGTCGACGAGCGCAGCCAGCCAGCCAGATCAAGCATTGACTCTGGCACCAGCGGGTTCCACCCGGCGGGCCGCATCGAGAGCCGTATCCAAAGCCAGCTCAAGAAGACAAGCCGAGGCCAGAGAAGAGCTGGCTCGCTGCGAGCTCCGGGAAGCGCAGGCAGCAGCACGCCTGGCCAGAATACGGTTAGAAGCAGCAACGGAAGAGAAAGACTCCGTTATAGAAGATGTCAGTGATAACCATAATGAAAAGGTTAAAAACTGGATGCGCACATCGGCACAAAGGCCAGAAGAATTAGAAACAAAAAGCGACATTCAAGCAATAGCTGACGCAATAAAGGAAGCCATGACGACACATGTAGCGCCGCAACCGAAGTACATTCAAGAGCTGCCAATATTTGAAGGGGACAGCTCCGAATGGACGGCGTTCCGGGTCGTATACGAAGACACTTCTCCGATGTTCACTGGCATTCAGAATATGGCGCGGCTACGTAAAGCGATTTAAGGCACGGCGAGAGAAAGCATGCAGAGAGAGGCTCTCTGCATGCTTTGTACTCAGAGGCAATGCCAGAAGAAGTAATTAACGCTTTACGCCGAAGATTTGGTAGACCGGACGCGCTGGTGTTAGCTGAACTGGAGAAATTAATGGCGCTTCCTAGAACGACGGAAAATCCGAGGGACATATGCGTATTCGCTAGCCAAATCAACAATAGCGTGGCCGCCATAAAGGGATTGAAGAGACCGCAATACCTCTACTCACCCGAAATCGTGAAACTTATAATAGAGAAGATGCCTCCAATACTTAGATTCAGGTGGTACGATTTCACGGCTGCGAGGGAAGAGGAATCATTCTCTGATATCCAAACAATAAGCAACTTCCTCAATTCAGAAGCGGATAAATGCGGCGCATTCGCGGCACTCGAAGACAACAAAAGTGTACGACCGAGCGCAGTGATAAGAAGGCCAGTGAAGCAAGCTACTTATAATGTCGCTGAAAGGAGTACACCAGAAGAAATCAAGTGCCCAGACTGTGAAGGCACCCATAAACTCAAAGACTGTGAAAGATTCCTGAAGGCGGCAGTCAACGAGAGATGGGAAACAGTTAAGAGGCTTAAGGTCTGCTTCAAGTGCCTCACTGGGAAGCACCGAAAGGAAACATGCCGAAGACCACCGTGCAAGATTTGTCGAAGATGGCACCATAGCCTATTACACGTGACGTCGGAAAGCGAACGATGTCACGATGAGGTAGCGCCCGAGACGGCGACGGTCAACACAATAAGCACACCGAAAGCTATTCTAAAGATGCTTAAGGTGGAGATATATTGACCGGCTGGGAGCAAACAAGTACTGGCGCTGCTAGATGAAGGCTCAACGGTTACACTGCTTGATGAAAACGTGGCTTCGAGCATCGGCATCCAAGGCCCTCGCGAAATCCTTAACATAGAAACTATCGGCGGAGGGCAAATGCAAAACCATAACTCCATGATTTTAGATATCGAAGTGAAAGGGATCAAGCAAAGCGAGAAGTGCATACTCAAACGGGCAAGAACTATCAAGGAGCTCAAATTGACCCCACAACTCATAGATAAATCCCGGCTAAAGAAGTATCATCACTTGCGGGGTTTACTACAAGAGGTGTGCTATGAAGCTGAGGCGCCGAAGCTGCTCATTGGCCAAGACAATTGAGAATACATTGTCTCGTTACAAATACGACGTGGGAAGCCAGGGCAGCCGGTGGCGTCACGAACAAAGTTAGGATGGGTTCTTCACGGTTCCGACAGCAGCGGCGTGTCACCGATCAATTATGTGAACACATGTGCACACGCAAGTGTCGTCGATAAAACAGATCAGCTGGTGAGGGAACATTTTAGTATTGAGTCCTTGGGGGTTCAGCCGAAGAGGCCTTCAACGGATATAGAACAGCGAGCGCTTGAAATATTGGATAGAACCAGTCGACAAATGGAAGATGGCAGATACGAGGTCGGACTATTGTGGAAAACGGACGACATACAACTTCCAAACAATTACGCAGCAGCTTTCAACAGATTTCAAGGAATAGAAAAAAAACTGCGTAAGGACGCTAAATTAAAAAATGAATATAGCGCGCAGATAGAGAATCTGTTGAAAAGTAACTACGCTGAAGAAGCACCAGATGACTGCACATCCAACAAAAAGTGGTACCTGCCTCATTTTCCAGTGGTTCACCCCCTTAAAAAGAAGCTGAGAATTGTCTTCGACGCCGCGGCTAAATACAATGGAGTCAGCCTCAACGACGTTCTGCTGACCGGTCCGGACTTACTGCAGTCAATATTTGGAGTGCTACTTCGCTTCCGTCAAGGTCCCGTAGCGGTAGCGGCCGATATAAAAGAAATGTTTCTGCAGGTGAAAATATCTGCAGAAGATAGAGACAGTCTCAGGTTCCTATGGCGGAAAGACAAGGAAGCGCCAGTGAAGGAATATAGAATGTCATCGGTGATTTTTGGAGCTGCGTCGTCGCCTTGCACCGCGATTTATATAAAAAAAACAAGAATGCAAAGGCCTTCATACATAAATATCCGGAAGCGGCGCAAGCAATAGAGCGGAATCACTATTTGCTATCACTATATCACTATATGGATGACTATTTGGAAAGTTTCCATAGTATTGACGATTGCAAACGAGTAATGCAGCAAGTTGACTTCATTCACAAGAAGGCGCACTTCGAGCTACGAGGATGGGCGTCGAATAAAAAATAAATCGTAGATGCCGGCGGCAAACAGGATGTGCACCTAGGGGAAAACGAAGAAAAGACCCTGGGACTGAGATGGCTGACGTCAGAGGATTGTCTTGGATTTAGAAGCCAGTTTAGAAGAATCCCTGACGAGGTGGCACGAGGCATGCAGACTCCAACAAAACGAGAAGTCACGGGAGCTGTGATGTCTACCTTCGACCCACTCGGACTGCTGTCACCCATTCTCATCCAAAAGATATGGCGCAGTGGTGTTGGATGGGATGACCAAATAACTGAAGATGATACCGAGGCTTGGAAAAGCTACCTAGAGCATATCAGTAGAATACAAGACATCCGGCTGCCGCGATGCATGTCACTATTCTGCACTGAGGGGGAGCTGCATACTTTCACTGACGCGAGCGAGACAGCGTATGCAGCCGCAGTATACTGGCGAACCGGAGATAAAGGAAAATACTTAATAAACCTCGTCGCAGCCAAGTCGCGAGTAACGCCTTTAAAACCAGTCTCTATGCCGAGACTTGAACTACAGGCAGCTCTGTTAGGTAGTAGACTAGCAGATTGAGTGGCAAGAGAGCTCGACCTACAAGTTACAAAGAAAACCTTTTGGTCGGATTCAAGTGTGGTCCTGTCCTGGATAAAGGCAGATCCCAGAACATTTAAGACCTTCGTAGCGCATCGAATTGCGGAGATAGAGGATCTGACGAATGCACAGGACTGGAGGTGGGTGCCAACAGCGGAGAATCCTGCCGACGATGCAACCAGAAGTCCACCCGAAGAGTTTAATGCGGAACATCGATGGTTCAAGGGTCCAGATTTCCTGTCGAAAGGCGAAACAGAATGGCCAGCTCCACGAAGCTTTAAAAAGGAAAAATGCGAGGAAGACAGAACGACGAACGACAGCGAAGTAACACCGGTTCCTGAAAACTGTTCATCGTGGACGAAATTGTGGAGATCCACTGCCAGGGTACTACAATTCATCAATCTGTCTAAAGAAAAGAGGCCGTCGAACCACGAACGCTGCAATAAAACTGCAAAAATGAGGCGACACTTCCTTCCATTAGATGAAACGCATCTACTGAGAGCGGAGGAGGTTCTAATCGCCCAGTGTCAGAAACGCAGTTTCGACCAAGATATCAAAAACCTTAAACAAGGGCGCAAGACAGATAATAGAAGCCAATTGAACAGGCTAGATGTCACTATGAAAGACCAATTCATAAGACTTCAAGGCAGAGTAAGGAACGTAGCGGGCGTTGACAACAACTATTTAACGCCCATAGTACTGGATGGCAGGAGCGCTATCAGGCGATTGATTATCAAACACTATCATGAAAAGTTCAACCATGGTAATCAAGCCACGGTAATGAACGAAATCCGCCAAAAATACTGGATGTTGGGTTTGAGATCAGTACTGCGCAGTATATAGCAAAACTGCCAACATTGTAAGCTAAAAAAAGGTAAACCAGCGGAATATCCGGCGGGCGACTTACCTCAAGAAAGACTCCGACATGGTGAGCCCCCCTTCACGTGAACAGGTGTAGACTACTTCGGTCCAATGCTCGTGGCGATTGGCAGACGAAGAGAGAAGAGATGGGGAGCCTTGTTTACCTGCCTGACCACGAGGGCAGTACACATCGAAATAGCGCCCAGCCTGACGACGGACTCTACAATAATGGCGTTAAGGAGATTCGCCTCACGAAGAGGAATGCCAAAAGTAATTTATTCCGATAATGGAACTAATTTCGTTAAGGCTAATAAATAACTCCAAACCGCCATTGAAGGGCTTAAAAGAGAGGAAATCGTCACGGAAGCGGAGAAGGTTGGCATAAAGTGGAAATTTATTCCTATAACTAACCTCGCTGACAATTTAGAAGAGGAGGCGCTAACCCCAAATCACTTCCTCATTGAACGATCCAGTGGAGCTGCGCGCGTAGGGCATTTTCCTGATGCGAAGCTAGTGGGCAGAGAAGATTGGAAGACCGTCCAACGACTCTCTGATCACTTTTGGAGGAGATGGCTGCGAGAGTACTTGCCCACGCTACTGCCCAGGAAAATGACAGGACGAGGGGAAGGTGAGCAGCTACAACCAGGCGACGTGGTTCTTATCGTGGACCGCACGCTACCACGATGCACGTGGCCGAGGGGCATTATCAAAATTACGTACCCCGGGCCCGACGGAAGAACCAGGATCGTGGACGTCACAACCAAAGGTGGAGTGCTACGAAGACCATCGTCGAGGATAGTGATCTTGGTGCCTGCGAAGTTGCCGTGCAGGAACGACGGTGCTACGCAC
The DNA here is from genome assembly GCF_905147105.1 of Pieris brassicae. Lineage (NCBI taxonomy): Eukaryota > Metazoa > Arthropoda > Insecta > Lepidoptera > Pieridae > Pieris > Pieris brassicae. The sequence goes on along the minus strand of NW_025575867.1, from coordinate 51,910 downwards.
GAGGGGGAGAATGATGGCGACTCGTAAATATAAATAGAGATAGATTATACGTTAGTTTTAGCGACTCTATAATTATAAGATAAATAAGAATATTTTTGGAACTCATAAGTAGAAATTAACTATGAGTTATGTTTGATGAGAATATTGTTGATAGCTCATAAGTAAAAATTAAGTATGAGTTATAAGTTAATTAAAATATGTAAATAATTTAAGAATGAAAAATGGTTAATAAATAAACGAATAAAATGCTTCGCCGAACAAAAGGGTCGCATAGCTCTCGTCGCGGTATACTGTTCGAGTACTTAAGCTCGGCGAGATCTACGCAAAATTCTCTTTCCTCTTTCCTCTGACTACGAACTGGGACCCACGAATAATCGGCGAAGCAAGAAACAAGATCAACAAAGAGCAAACAAGCAAGAAGGCGCAGTTTCATTTCAAGACAACGTCAAACAATTACGCACTAGCAGGGGTGCGTGGGGTTAAGGCGGTGCCAGCACTACGTCAAACCGTCTTGACAAAACGTACGAAGTCAATCCCCACCGGTATACAAAACCGCGCCGAGGAACTTTGGTTACTGCACGGGCGTATTCAAACGACATAAACGTAACGACGACTTAAACGTAATATCCCATGCAGGCCCGAGTACCTGAGGTGTCGTAGGGATTGGCAACAATAGCGGTACGTACGAAGTCAATCCCCACCGGTATACAAAGCCGCGCCGAGGAACTTTGGTTACTGCACGGGCGTATTCAAACGACATAAACGTAACGACGACTTAAACATAATATCCCATGCAGGCCCGAGTACCTGAGGTGTCGTAGGGATTGGCAACAATAGCGGTACGTACGAAGTCAATCCCCACCGGTATACAAAGCCGCGCCGAGGAACTTTGGTTACTGCACGGGTGTTTTCAAACGAACACATAAACGTATTATCCCGTGCATGCTCGAGTCTCTGAGGTGTCGTGGAGGTTGGCATTCAACAGTATCATTGATCTCTGAGTCACACGTAAAATTTCTAAGGAAGTCTTCTAATCTCATCCCCCTGAACTTGTAATATATGTATACCAAACAGTACTCTCTGCACACCGCCGATAGGTAATCCTGAACCGTAAGGCTATTGTATCTCCACATGCAACAATTCCTTCTTAAAAATCCTTCTATTGCTTCAATAGGTTTACGTCCAAACGAATCAAAGTATTCCCCAACTCTTTCAACGTTTATATGAATAGCCACCCAATGAGACCCCGGCTGTGAATCAGGGTCAAGATTGCATATGATAAGTGCTGGCACCTGAGCATACATCGGCAATCGATTTGAAGGATATACGTTGTTCTGGAGGCTGGGATGTATTCTACGAAGACTCATTTGCACTTCTAGTGTGTTCATACTTTAATATGCGTTTACTCCCCTACTCTTTCACTCTTTTACTGACTACATTTATTACTATCAATTCATATTTGTACCAATGTATTTAAACACACATAATATGATCTCAACATAAGTAATGAGTCTCTTTGTAAAAAAAGTAATGAAGGTAAATAAAAACCATGTCATATTCGATTACATTATATTTTATTATTCTTAATATCATAATAATTACATAAGTGATTGCTTAACTACTATAATCCACACATACATTTCTGTTCTTATCTATTTCTATAATATTTGAAAACTCTGCGTAAACTACACAGTTAATTGTTTCAGGCAATGCGCTCTCGAATCTTACTTCCATTCTTACACTACCATGGCGTACAAGATTCCAATGCACATTAGAGTTAGCCGACAAGTCAGGTGTTAAATCAAAAGCTAGTAAACAGTACCCATTTGAATATTGCTCCTTCGATATTCCATTACCTTCGTTAAGAAAATGTATACCGGTGCCTGAGTACAGGGTGTGGTATGCGCTAGTAAATACATCGTTTGGAAATGATGGTTGTAACGCTTTTGAAGGTATCTGTTGACCATCTATATATAGGCTAAATGAGCAAATACCAAAATTTTCAAAGTTGAAAGGATTTTTACCATAACTACCGTTGAATGCTGTATTATTCACAAAACCTATAATACATCTCTTAGGAACCTGTCCTAAAAATATATTGTCCAGTGTTTTACCCTGCACACCAGATGGTATGGTCAGGACTTTCACTTCACCTCTTGTTATAGGATATTTAGCCGTAGTAGTGGCAAGAACCTTTTGATGAGCTATTAGTATTGATGGATTAATTTTTGCTCTGCGTATTATTAAAGTTGCATCTGTTATACATACTTTGTACTTATTATCTGCATTCTGTGACATGAGGTTAAATGTTTCTCTCGATCTAACTAATTTTATAGATAATTCGACCCCGTTAATGAGGAATTTATCTTGATTGAATATATCCCCATATTTATCTCGGATTTTGTATATTAGATATATCTAAAACGCTGATGTATGATTTCTACTATAGTTACATGAAAGAGAAATTTACTTCAAATCTGAAACTACTGTATACAGATACTGACAGTCTCATTTATCAAATATTTACTAGTAACTTTTATAATGATATAAAGCCAGACATTTGTACACATTTCGATACATCAGATTATGATCCAAACAATGTTTTTAATTTTCCTCAAGTAAATAAGAAAAAATTAGGTTATTTTAAAGATGAAAATTGTGGTAATATCTTTACAGAATTTGTGGGTTTGCGATCAAAAATGTATGCATTACAGGTAGATGATAAAATTATTACTAAGGCGAAGGGTGTTAACAAATGTGTCACTAAAAAATTAACGTTGGATAATTATAAGTCGTGTTTGTTTAATAAAAACGTACAGCATTGTAAAATGTATCGGTTTAGATCATTAAAACATACAATTTTTACACATGAAATAAATAAGGTGTGTTTATCTTTTACTGACACTAAGCGGTACATTTTACGAAACAAAATCGATACATTACCTATAGGTCATTACCAAATCAATAGTATGTAATTAAGTTAATCATTATTGTAAATATAACAAATTGTAAATTTTTATGTAAATTTAATTTGTTTTGTACATGTATAATGTATAAACGTGTACATTAATATTGTGATATAACACTTACATTTTTTATATATATCATATAAATAAATTGTTTTTAAAATACCAACTTAATTTTATCCCTTTCCCTGAAGAAGTCAAAAAATAATGATTCATTTTATTCATCCCTTTCCTGCTACGGACCTAGTGGGTGTGGAAAATCTAACTTTGTTGTAAATTTCATTATGCATAAAAGTAGTATATGTAATTTTTTTAGAAGGCGAATCTAAAACTATATCAATATTGAAAGATTGGTTAACATTTGACTGAGATATGAGCGTTTATAATGTTGGAACGTTTACATCGGTTACTCAAAAACTAGTCGATTGATTTAAAAAAATTACACCGTTAGATAGAAAATTGAACGGCAAATCTAAAACTATATCAATATTGAAGATTGGTTAAAATTTGACTGAGATATGAGCATTTATAATGTTGGAACGTTTACATCGATTACTCAAAAACTAGTCGATTTATTTAAAAAAAATTACACCGTTAGATATAACTTAATTTAACTTAAACTGTGGATAAAAATTTAAATTAAACTTGACTGAAAGATCTTTGATGTTTCATGACGCGATGTAACACGGAGCTTATTTATTTATTAAACAAACCGCCAATTAATGTATTTACAAAACAATAAGTCTGCATCTAAAACGGTGAGTTTCCTAAACGTCTAGATGCCTCGATACCGAGCTTTGTCATGAAGCGTACGGCCCATGAGGTTAGTTTCAGCCCTGACTGCTCACCGACGGATATTTTGCTCTCTATATATATATCTATATGTATGTCTCCGATCAAGGGTTGCAACGCCTCTAGATTATTTTAGGATGCCATTATTCTTATTCTTAAGAAGTCAGGAAATAGTTTAGGCAACCAAATATAAACTTGAGATTCGATGATGACGATACTGCCATTGTAGATGTCTGAAATAATCTGTGGTGATTCTTAGGTGATTCGAGTAAGCCTTTTTTTGCAAACAAGGGATTAACGGGCAAGAGGCTCATCTGATGTTAAATGGTACATCATGGCCACTCACATTGCCAGAAGTCTCGCAAGTGCGTTTCCGATCTTTTAAGAATTGGTACGCTCTTTTCAGCAGCTTTTTGGCAGCTGTTTCCACATTGTGGTGGTGCGCGGCAAATTGTCTTAATAAACGCTCAGTTCTGGAACGGCGTTGTTGCAAACGTCTTGTTTTGTCAAAGTCCGAAACAGGCAGAGAAAATTATTGTAATTTTATAAAACATACAAGTTCATCCGTTCGTCCTAATCCCACGAAGACAATGGAGGCATTATTCAGCGGCGATGAAGCATCTTTTATTCAGGGACACGCAACAGGCCAAAATCCGCGAAACCTTGTTAATATTAAATGCAATCAACTAAATGAATTGCACACAACATTTGTCAAGTTTTCATGCGAAAATTGAAATAAAAAAATCAGAAAGGCGCGGTAAACTCGGCTTGAGGCTTTTAAGTACGATTATTTATTCTGTGGGTTTATGGCGCGCACTTTATTTGACTCCATGTCTCACGTAAATCAAAAGCATACGCTCGCAGATCGTGTGATGTATTTTAATTATAATAATTTTGTGCTGTTATTAATAAACAATCATGGCAGCATGCTTAAGTTCCACAGTAAAGTTCAAAGTTCATGAACTATAATTTCCGTATCAAATGCCTTGACTCAGAATTATCTTCAGCGAGCTGCGCCGGCAATGATTTTTATCTTTCTTCGCAATTATTTATTAGGTCTTCGGTCTTGATATGGGTAGGGCGTTAAGCAAGATTTCTGACCACTTTCATGTTTATAAAGACACGAAACATGGTTGATTTTCTTTGGGGAAATGAGAAAAGAATAGTTGGAATAAGAACCTAGGACCCCCATTATACGCCATACCACGCCATTAACCACCACGGCAAAGTGATCAAAAACTATTTACTTAAGACTAATATGGCAAAATTTACATTTACGATAAATATTTTATTTTTTTTTGTCTGTTTATATTATAAAATGTCATTTCTCCCGGGACATTTAAATTGTCTTTTGATGTCGAAAGTCGACCTAATTTCACCATTTCATGCATTTTTGTCCATTTCCAAAGTTATTAGATCAGCCCTTGATCGTTTTTTCTTACATTTTGTTTCCTCTGTCAATATTAACAAACAAAGTGCGTCTTCATGTACAACACTAAAGTTTATGTTTTGGTTGATCGGATAGACCATTGTCGAGACATATAATAATGCAGACCATTGCAATGTCTCATGGACAATGCAGCCTTTCCACTATAACCGCCAGCATGCCTTCAGGGCTGGAGTCCACACCTGCACAACCACACATTGTAGACGTACTGCAACGTCAACGTCATAGGTCAATGTAATTATAACTATATAGATACACTTATTGATAATGTAATACATTGGCCACAAAATTTTGTTAGTTGTGCGTAAGGTTATTGTATACGAATAAAAATAGCAGTTTGTTTAATTTAGCAATTTAAATAAAGTAATGTGAAATTTATTCTCATCTCATTCATGGACCATTAATGTTTGTTCATCTCCGTTCCCGCCACAAATGCTCAGCACAAACCATAGTGCATCGTATAATAGATTATATTGGTGTTTTAACAAAAACCACTTTCAAAATATTACTATATTATAGATGTTTGGCCGAAGCAACGTGCATTTATACAAATAAACGTATTAATGCTTAAACGTCTTAAGCATGGTATATTCAGTTTGATGGGTTTACGAAAATCTAATTATATTTATATACTATACATATATACACCAATACATATCGCAGATTCGAAGCGATTACTAATAGTCCAGTTGTTATTACTATCGTCGTTCGACACTTTTATTTAGTATCCCTCCCGATGTTAATTGAAATGCGGCCTATCTGAGAGCCTGTCCGTCCAGAAGTTGCCTATTTAAGTTTACTCTTTAGAAAATATTGAAAGAGTCAAAGACTTCCACTTCTACGCTGTTTCACAATGCGACCATCGCAATCGTGATTGCGGCACTTGGGGATGTACACAAGGCTGTACAAGGGCTGATTCTAGTAGTCGTAGTTTCAAAGTGAATTTATAAAATACGGAAATAAGGATTTCCGAATAACGATACATTGCATATTGGTGAGAACGGCGCCGTAGGCCTGATGCGGGTTTTGTTCGTCGGTTATACGCCCACGCCTAAATTTCCCTGGTCCAAATTGCAAGTTTCCAATCACGCGCTCCTAAATTGCGTGTCTTAGCGATCGTTGCTTGTCACTATTTGATGTGAGCAGAAATGAGCTTTTGTATTTGGGGTGGGAACTCAGTGGTAACATCTCGCCGCGACTTTATAAAATACAATTAAGTTTTGTTTGTTTACTCAAGATCTCCTTGGTAGGTAATATATTCTGTATTATGTAATACTATGTAGTTATTACACTCCTCTCCTTTCTCCTCCGAATCGAGATGTAGGACATCTTAATTCGTTGGCAAATCCATTTAAATATGCAAGAAAATGACAGCTTTTAACAATAATTTAACTCTCTGTGTATCAGTTTCCTTAATACCAAACTGTTAAAAAATCAGTAATTTAAAACATATTACATAATTAATTGTAGTAATCAGTCATCTAGTGAAAAAGTATAAATAATAAATGTTATGATGTGATTAAAACGAAGCAACATGATTTAAGAGATTCTGTTAATTATACTCGCCTTTATTATTTGCCAATAGTACGCATTTGAAATGAAATGACATTGACACTGGCAGAAAACGTCGATGTTTTCAGAATTCAAATTGATACATTGCTCGAAAGTCGAATCATGACGGTGAGTTAAAGGCACAGAACACTATTACTTCTATCGAAGAACAACAACTTCACATGTTTGTGTTTAGTCCATATTGTAAATTTTTATGTAAATATATAAAAAGCAATAAAACTAAAGTGTAGTAGATAAATTATTCATAAATAGGAAATAGTATTTAATAATATTGTTACTCATTATCTGTGCTGTCTTAAAACTAACAATCGAATTTTAACAATTTTTTTAGGTGCATATTCAAAATTAACTCCATTATTATTTTTACCGATCAATCTCCTTCCTGTGTTCTCCATCCACACGACACTGGCGAAGTACCCATTTGGCATATATAAAAAAAACAACTTCATAGTAAAAAAATGCTTACACCAACGCTTCAGTTGATGCCACCGGTACTCGGCCTGGCGCGAGTATTTAAAATCGTATGCAAGTAAAGAATTTTTATGAATAATTTCATGTAGGGAAATAAAACAAGTGTACATGGGTAACATTTATTAAACCACAATAATTAATAAAAAAAAGTCTCATTGTATAGGCTTATTAACAAGTACTTATTATATAAAGCACGGGGCGTGGCGGCAGAATAATTTTGAAAGATATAAAATAAGTCAACTTTAGGATTAATGAGAAAATCTACGTTATTTGTAAAAGGTTTACCACAGACTTTGACCGCTGCATATAAAATATTTATTGTGGTAAAATTATTATCCTTATTGAATGACAAGTTAATGCAAAGAATAATAGTTAATCGTCGACGACCAATCACTTTCCGTGCGGCTCGATCCCTTGGCGTTGCGTAGAGATGTTGGGTCCCTCTGCATCTTCTACCGCATTTACAATGGGGAGTGTTCAGAAGAGTTGTTCGGTCTAATAAAATTCCATCCGTATCACCTCGATGTCCGCCGTTCCACAACTGAGCGTTTCCTGAGGCAGTTTTTGCCGCGCACCACCACTATGTGGAACCAGCTGCCCACTGAAGTATTTCCGAACCAATTCGACTTAGGGTCCTTCAAGAAAAGAGCGTACCAATTCTTGAAAGGCCGGCAACGCACTTGCGAGCCTTCTGGCAATGTGAGTGTCCATGGGCGGCGGTATCGCTTCACATCAGGTGAGCCTCTTGCACGTTTGCCTGCTATAACATAAAAAATAAATTAATTCTATTTGTAATTTAATTTTTCTCTTTCATGATTTTTTATTTTAGAAAATCTTTTCAAACTGATAGCAATTGTGCTTTTAATAATTGTTTCAATATTGACTACGGAATGTTCTTTACATTCCTTTAGCCAATCTTTGTCCCAATCATCAGTTAATTTCAGTTCGGTGTGACTGCGATCTTTTATAATATAACAATTCGGTGCCATCTTTTTCACAATAAACCCGCAAACATAAACACATGCTTGGATTTCACTGGAACGCTGAGGAGGCACATCTCCAGCTCTGCTTTCCTTTCAGATAAAATATGAATAAGCTTTGGTGATGAAATTTCCGAATTAACATCAGACTTTTTGATAGTAGCGCGATTGAGCGCGGCTGGTGTATCGGCCGGTACGGTTTGCGAGCCGGCAAAGCGCTGAAAATTATGCTGCACCAAGCCGAACGGCCGAAATCGGATTGAAGCTATGTATTTGTACGAGCCAAAGCTGTGCATTTTGCTCACTCAGGCTATCTTAGAATTATAACCGTGATGATCCCTATGTACGATTTCCCAAATCGTCGGAGTTACACCCCGAGAGCAGAGCCAGACGCAGGCACTCTCTTCTACATTCGATCATAGCGAACTAAATCATGTTCATAACGATTAACTAAATCATGGGAGTTACACTCCGAGAGCATACATAGCCAGACGTAGGCACTCTCTTCTACATACAGTTATTCGTTTCATAACGATTAACTAAATCATGGGAGTTACACTCCGAGAGCATACATAGCCAGACGTAGGCACTCTCTTCTACATACAGTTATTCGTTTCATAACGATTAACTAAATCATGGGAGTTACACTCCGAGAGCATACATAGCCAGACGTAGGCACTCTCTTCTACATACAGTTATTCGTTTCATAACGATTAACTTAATCATGGGAGTTACACTCCGAGAGCATAGCCAGACGCAGGCACTCTCTTCTACATACAGTTATTCGTTTCATAACGATTAACTAAATCATGGGAGTTGCACTCCGAGAGCATACATAGCCAGACGCAGGCACTCTCTTCTACATACAGTTATTCGTTTCATAACGATTAACTAAATCATGGGAGTTACACTCCGAGAGCATAGCCAGACGTAGGCACTCTCTTCTACATACAGTTATTCGTTTCATAACGATTAACTAAATCATGGGAGTTACACTCCGAGAGCATACATAGCCAGACGTAGGCACTCTCTTCTACATACAGTTATTCGTTTCATAACGATTAACTAAATCATGGGAGTTACACTCCGAGAGCATAGCCAGACGTAGGCACTTTCTTCTACATACAGTTATTCGTTTCATAACGATTAACTAAATCATGGGAGTTACACTCCGAGAGCATAGCCAGACGTAGGCACTCTCTTCTACATACAGTTATTCGTTTCATAACGATTAACTAAATCATGGGAGTTACACTCCGAGAGCATACATAGCCAGACGTAGGCACTCTCTTCTACATACAGTTATTCGTTTCATAACGATTAACTAAATCATGGGAGTTACACTCCGAGAGCATACATAGCTAGACGTAGGCACTCTCTTCTACATACAGTTATTCGTTTCATAACGATTAACTAAATCATGGGAGTTACACTCCGAGAGCATAGCCAGACGCAGGCACTCTCTTCTACATACAGTTATTCGTTTCATGACGATTAACTAAATCATGGGAGTTACACTCCGAGTGCATACATAGCCAGACGTAGGCACTCTCTTCTACATACAGTTATTCGTTTCATAACGATTAACTAAATCATGGGAGTTACACTCCGAGAGCATACATAGCCAGACGTAGGCACTCTCTTCTACGTACAGTTATTCGTTTCATAACGATTAACTAAATCATGGGAGTTACACTCCGAGAGCATACATAGCCAGACGTAGGCACTCTCTTCTACATACAGTTATTCGTTTCATAACGATTAACTTAATCATGGGAGTTACACTCCGAGAGCATAGCCAGACGCAGGCACTCTCTTCTACATACAGTTATTCGTTTCATAACGATTAACTAAATCATGGGAGTTACACTCCGAGAGCATAGCCAGACGCAGGCACTCTCTTCTACATACAGTTATTCGTTTCATAACGATTAACTAAATCATGGGAGTTACACTCCGAGAGCATACATAGCCAGACGTAGGCACTCTCTTCTACATACAGTTATTCGTTTCATAACGATTAACTAAATCATGGGAGTTACACTCCGAGAGCATAGCCAGACGCAGGCACTCTCTTCTACATAGTTATTCGTTTCATAACAATTAACTAAATCATGGGAGTTACACTCCGAGAGCATAGCCAGACGCAGGCACTATCTTCTACATACAGTTATTCGTTTCATAACGATTAACTAAATCATGGGAGTTACACTCCGAGAGCATACATAGCCAGACGTAGGCACTCTCTTCTACATACAGTTATTCGTTTCATAACGATTAACTTAATCATGGGAGTTACACTCCGAGAGCATAGCCAGACGCAGGCACTCTCTTCTACATACAGTTATTCGTTTCATAACGATTAACTAAATCATGGGAGTTACACTCCGAGAGCATAGCCAGACGCAGGCACTCTCTTCTACATACAGTTATTCGTTTCATAACGATTAACTAAATCATGGGAGTTACACTCCGAGTGCATACATAGCCAGACGTAGGCACTCTCTTCCACATACAGTTATTCGTTTCATAACGATTAACTAAATCATGGGAGTTACACTCCGAGAGCATAGCCAGACGCAGGCACTCTCTTCTACATACAGTTATTCGTTTCATAACGATTAACTAAATCATGGGAGTTACACTCCGAGAGCATAGCCAGACGCAGGCACTCTCTTCTACATACAGTTATTCGTTTCATAACGATTAACTAAATCATGGGAGTTACACTCCGAGAGCATAGCCAGACGTAGGCACTCTCTTCTACATACAGTTATTCGTTTCATAACGATTAACTAAATCATGGGAGTTACACTCCTAGAGCATACATAGCCAGACGTAGGCACTCTCTTCTACATACAGTTATTCGTTTCATAACGATTAACTAAATCATGGGAGTTACACTCCGAGAGCATAGCCAGACGTAGGCACTTTCTTCTACATACAGTTATTCGTTTCATAACGATTAACTAAATCATGGGAGTTACACTCCGAGAGCATAGCCAGACGTAGGCACTCTCTTCTACATACAGTTATTCGTTTCATAACGATTAACTAAATCATGGGAGTTACACTCCGAGAGCATACATAGCCAGACGTAGGCACTCTCTTCTACATACAGTTATTCGTTTCATAACGATTAACTTAATCATGGGAGTTACACTCCGAGAGCATAGCCAGACGCAGGCACTCTCTTCTACATACAGTTATTCGTTTCATAACGATTAACTAAATCATGGGAGTTACACTCCGAGAGCATAGCCAGACGTAGGCACTCTCTTCTACATACAGTTATTCGTTTCATAACGATTAACTAAATCATGGGAGTTACACTCCGAGAGCATACATAGCCAGACGTAGGCACTCTCTTCTACATACAGTTATTCGTTTCATAACGATTAACTTAATCATGGGAGTTACACTCCGAGAGCATAGCCAGACGCAGGCACTCTCTTCTACATACAGTTATTCGTTTCATAACGATTAACTAAATCATGGGAGTTACACTCCGAGAGCATAGCCAGACGCAGGCACTCTCTTCTACATACAGTTATTCGTTTCATAACGATTAACTAAATCATGGGAGTTACACTCCGAGAGCATAGCCAGACGTAGGCACTCTCTTCTACATACAGTTATTCGTTTCATAACGATTAACTAAATCATGGGAGTTACACTCCGAGAGCATACATAGCCAGACGTAGGCACTCTCTTCTACATACAGTTATTCGTTTCATAACGATTAACTAAATCATGGGAGTTACACTCCGAGAGCATAGCCAGACGTAGGCACTTTCTTCTACATACAGTTATTCGTTTCATAACGATTAACTAAATCATGGGAGTTACACTCCGAGAGCATAGCCAGACGTAGGCACTCTCTTCTACATACAGTTATTCGTTTCATAACGATTAACTAAATCATGGGAGTTACACTCCGAGAGCATACATAGCCAGACGTAGGCACTCTCTTCTACATACAGTTATTCGTTTCATAACGATTAACTAAATCATGGGAGTTACACTCCGAGAGCATAGCCAGACGCAGGCACTCTCTTCTACATACAGTTATTCGTTTCATAACGATTAACTAAATCATGGGAGTTACACTCCGAGAGCATAGCCAGACGTAGGCACTCTCTTCTACATACAGTTATTCGTTTCATAACGATTAACTAAATCATGGGAGTTACACTCCGAGAGCATACATAGCCAGACGTAGGCACTCTCTTCTACATACAGTTATTCGTTTCATAACGATTAACTAAATCATGGGAGTTACACTCCGAGAGCATAGCCAGACGTAGGCACTTTCTTCTACATACAGTTATTCGTTTCATAACGATTAACTAAATCATGGGAGTTACACTCCGAGAGCATAGCCAGACGTAGGCACTCTCTTCTACATACAGTTATTCGTTTCATAACGATTAACTAAATCATGGGAGTTACACTCCGAGAGCATACATAGCCAGACGTAGGCACTCTCTTCTACATACAGTTATTCGTTTCATAACGATTAACTAAATCATGGGAGTTACACTCCGAGAGCATACATAGCTAGACGTAGGCACTCTCTTCTACATACAGTTATTCGTTTCATAACGATTAACTAAATCATGGGAGTTACACTCCGAGAGCATAGCCAGACGCAGGCACTCTCTTCTACATACAGTTATTCGTTTCATGACGATTAACTAAATCATGGGAGTTACACTCCGAGTGCATACATAGCCAGACGTAGGCACTCTCTTCTACATACAGTTATTCGTTTCATAACGATTAACTAAATCATGGGAGTTACACTCAGAGAGCATACATAGCCAGACGTAGGCACTCTCTTCTACGTACAGTTATTCGTTTCATAACGATTAACTAAATCATGGGAGTTACACTCCGAGAGCATACATAGCCAGACGTAGGCACTCTCTTCTACATACAGTTATTCGTTTCATAACGATTAACTTAATCATGGGAGTTACACTCCGAGAGCATAGCCAGACGCAGGCACTCTCTTCTACATACAGTTATTCGTTTCATAACGATTAACTAAATCATGGGAGTTACACTCCGAGAGCATAGCCAGACGCAGGCACTCTCTTCTACATACAGTTATTCGTTTCATAACGATTAACTAAATCATGGGAGTTACACTCCGAGAGCATACATAGCCAGACGTAGGCACTCTCTTCTACATACAGTTATTCGTTTCATAACGATTAACTAAATCATGGGAGTTACACTCCGAGAGCATAGCCAGACGCAGGCACTCTCTTCTACATAGTTATTCGTTTCATAACAATTAACTAAATCATGGGAGTTACACTCCGAGAGCATAGCCAGACGCAGGCACTATATTCTACATACAGTTATTCGTTTCATAACGATTAACTAAATCATGGGAGTTACACTCCGAGAGCATACATAGCCAGACGTAGGCACTCTCTTCTACATACAGTTATTCGTTTCATAACGATTAACTTAATCATGGGAGTTACACTCCGAGAGCATAGCCAGACGCAGGCACTCTCTTCTACATACAGTTATTCGTTTCATAACGATTAACTAAATCATGGGAGTTACACTCCGAGAGCATAGCCAGACGCAGGCACTCTCTTCTACATACAGTTATTCGTTTCATAACGATTAACTAAATCATGGGAGTTACACTCCGAGAGCATAGCCAGACGCAGGCACTCTCTTCTACATACAGTTATTCGTTTCATAACGATTAACTAAATCATGGGAGTTACACTCCGAGAGCATACATAGCCAGACGTAGGCACTCTCTTCTACATATAGTTATTCGTTTCATAACGATTAACTAAATCATGGGAGTTACACTCCGAGAGCATAGCCAGACGCAGGCACTCTCTTCAACATACAGTTATTCGTTTCATAACGATTAACTAAATCATGGGAGTTGCACTCCGAGAGCATACATAGCCAGACGTAGGCACTCTCTTCTACATACAGTTATTCGTTTCATAACGATTAACTAAATCATGGGAGTTACACTCCGAGAGCATACATAGCCAGACGTAGGCACTCTCTTCTACATACAGTTATTCGTTTCATAACGATTAACTAAATCATGGGAGTTACACTCCGAGAGCATACATAGCCAGACGTAGGCACTCTCTTCTACGTACAGTTATTCGTTTCATAACGATTAACTAAATCATGGGAGTTACACTCCGAGAGCATACATAGCCAGACGTAGGCACTCTCTTCTACATACAGTTATTCGTTTCATAACGATTAACTAAATCATGGGAGTTACACTCCGAGAGCATACATAGCCAGACGTAGGCACTCTCTTCTACATACAGTTATTCGTTTCATAACGATTAACTAAATCATGGGAGTTACACTCCGAGAGCATACATAGCCAGACGTAGGCACTCTCTTCTACATACAGTTATTCGTTTCATAACGATTAACTAAATCATGGGAGTTACACTCCGAGAGCATACATAGCCAGACGTAGGCACTCTCTTCTACATACAGTTATTCGTTTCATAACGATTAACTAAATCATGGGAGTTACACTCCGAGAGCATAGCCAGACGCAGGCACTCTCTTCTACATACAGTTATTCGTTTCATAACGATTAACTAAATCATGGGAGTTACACTCCGAGAGCATAGCCAGACGCAGGCACTCTCTTCTACATACAGTTATTCGTTTCATAACGATTAACAAAATCATGGGAGTTACACTCCGAGAGCATACATAGCCAGACGTAGGCACTCTCTTCTACATACAGTTATTCGTTTCATAACGATTAACTAAATCATGGGAGTTACACTCCGAGAGCATAGCCAGACGCAGGCACTCTCTTCTACATACAGTTATTCGTTTCATAACGATTAACTAAATAATGGGAGTTACACTCCGAAAGCATAGCCAGACGCAGGCACTCTCTTCTACATACAGTTATTCGTTTCATAACGATTAACTAAATCATGGGAGTTACACTCCGAGAGCATAGCCAGACGCCGGCACTCTCTTCTACATACAGTTATTCGTTTCATAACGATTAACTAAATCATGGGAGTTACACTCCGAGAGCATAGCCAGACGCAGGCACTCTCTTCTACATACAGTTATTCGTTTCATAACGATTAACTAAATCATGGGAGTTACACTCCGAGAGCATAGCCAGACGCAGGCACTCTCTTCTACGTACAGTTATTCGTTTCATAACGATTAACTAAATCATGGGAGTTACACTCCTAGAGCATAGCCAGACGCAGGCACTCTCTTCAACATACAGTTATTCGTTTCATAACGATTAACTAAATCATGGGAGTTACACTCCGAGAGCATAGCCAGACGCAGGCACTCTCTTCTACATACAGTTATTCGTTTCATAACGATTAACTAAATCATGGGAGTTACACTCCGAGAGCATAGCCAGACGCAGGCACTCTCTTCTACATACAGTTATTCGTTTCATAACGATTAACTAAATCATGGGAGTTACACTCCGAGAGCATACATAGCCAGACGTAGGCACTCTCTTCTACATACAGTTATTCGTTTCATAACGATTAACTAAATCATGGGAGTTACACTCCGAGAGCATAGCCAGACGCAGGCACTCTCTTCTACATACAGTTATTCGTTTCATAACGATTAACAAAATCATGGGAGTTACACTCCGAGAGCATACATAGCCAGACGTAGGCACTCTCTTCTACATACAGTTATTCGTTTCATAACGATTAACTAAATCATGGGAGTTACACTCCGAGAGCATAGCCAGACGCAGGCACTCTCTTCTACATACAGTTATTCGTTTCATAACGATTAACTAAATAATGGGAGTTACACTCCGAAAGCATAGCCAGACGCAGGCACTCTCTTCTACATACAGTTATTCGTTTCATAACGATTAACTAAATCATGGGAGTTACACTCCGAGAGCATAGCCAGACGCAGGCACTCTCTTCTACATACAGTTATTCGTTTCATAACGATTAACTAAATCATGGGAGTTACACTCCGAGAGCATAGCCAGACGCAGGCACTCTCTTCTACATACAGTTATTCGTTTCATAACGATTAACTAAATCATGGGAGTTACACTCCGAGAGCATAGCCAGACGCAGGCACTCTCTTCTACGTACAGTTATTCGTTTCATAACGATTAACTAAATCATGGGAGTTACACTCCTAGAGCATAGCCAGACGCAGGCACTCTCTTCAACATACAGTTATTCGTTTCATAACGATTAACTAAATCATGGGAGTTACACTCCGAGAGCATAGCCAGACGCAGGCACTCTCTTCTACATACAGTTATTCGTTTCATAACGATTAACTAAATCATGGGAGTTACACTCCGAGAGCATAGCCAGACGCAGGCACTCTCTTCTACATACAGTTATTCGTTTCATAACGATTAACTAAATCATGGGAGTTACACTCCGAGAGCATACATAGCCAGACGTAGGCACTCTCTTCTACATACAGTTATTCGTTTCATAACGATTAACTAAATCATGGGAGTTACACTCCGAGAGCATAGCCAGACGCAGGCACTCTCTTCTACATACAGTTATTCGTTTCATTACGATTAACTAAATCATGGGAGTTACACTCCGAGAGCATACATAGCCAGACGTAGGCACTCTCTTCTACATACAGTTATTCGTTTCATAACGATTAACTAAATCATGGGAGTTACACTCCGAGAGCATACATAGCTAGACGTAGGCACTCTCTTCTACATACAGTTATTCGTTTCATAACGATTAACTAAATCATGGGAGTTACACTCCGAGAGCATAGCCAGACGCAGGCACTCTCTTCTACATACAGTTATTCGTTTCATAACGATTAACTAAATCATGGGAGTTACACTCCGAGTGCATACATAGCCAGACGTAGGCACTCTCTTCTACATACAGTTATTCGTTTCATAACGATTAACTAAATCATGGGAGTTACACTCCGAGAGCATAGCCAGACGCAGGCACTCTCTTCTACATACAGTTATTCGTTTCATAACGATTAACTAAATCATGGGAGTTACACTCCGAGAGCATAGCCAGACGCAGGCACTCTCTTCTACATACAGTTATTCGTTTCATAACGATTAACTAAATCATGGGAGTTACACTCCGAGAGCATAGCCAGACGCAGGCACTCTCTTCTACATACAGTTATTCGTTTCATAACGATTAACTAAATCATGGGAGTTACACTCCGAGAGCATAGCCAGACGCAGGCACTCTCTTCTACATACAGTTATTCGTTTCATAACGATTAACTAAATCATGGGAGTTACACTCCGAGAGCATAGCCAGACACAGGCACTCTCTTCTACATACAGTTATTCGTTTCATAACGATTAACTAAATCATGGGAGTTACACTCCGAGAGCATACATAGCCAGACGTAGGCACTCTCTTCTACATACAGTTATTCGTTTCATAACGATTAACTAAATCATGGGAGTTACACTCCGAGAGCATAGCCAGACGCAGGCACTCTCTTCTACATACAGTTATTCGTTTCATAACGATTAACTAAATCATGGGAGTTACACTCCGAGAGCATAGCCAGACGCAGGCACTCTCTTCTACATACAGTTATTCGTTTCATAACGATTAACTAAATCATGGGAGTTACACTCCGAGAGCATAGCCAGACGCAGGCACTCTCTTCAACATACAGTTATTCGTTTCATAACGATTAACTAAATCATGGGAGTTACACTCCGAGAGCATAGCCAGACGCAGGCACTCTCTTCAACATACAGTTATTCGTTTCATAACGATTAACTAAATCATGGGAGTTACACTCCGAGAGCATAGCCAGACGCAGGCACTCTGTTCAACATACAGTTATTCGTTTCAAAACGATTAACTAAATCATGGGAGTTACACTCCGAGAGCATAGCCAGACGCAGGCACTCTCTTCTACATACAGTTATTCGTTTCATAACGATTAACTAAATCATGGGAGTTACACTCCGAGAGCATAGCCAGACGCAGGCACTCTCTTCAACATACAGTTATTCGTTTCAAAACGATTAACTAAATCATGGGAGTTACACTCCGAGAGCATAGCCAGACGCAGGCACTCTCTTCTACATACAGTTATTCGTTTCATAACGATTAACTAAATCATGGGAGTTACACTCCGAGAGCATACATAGCCAGACGTAGGCACTCTCTTCTACATACAGTTATTCGTTTCATAACGATTAACTAAATCATGGGAGTTACACTCCGAGAGCATAGCCAGACGCAGGCACTCTCTTCTACATACAGTTATTCGTTTCATAACGATTAACTAAATCATGGGAGTTAAACTCCGAGAGCATAGCCAGACGCAGGCACTCTCTTCTACATACAGTTATTCGTTTCATAACGATTAACTAAATCATGGGAGTTACACTCCGAGAGCATACATAGCCAGACGTAGGCACTCTCTTCTACATACAGTTATTCGTTTCATAACGATTAACTAAATCATGGGAGTTACACTCCGAGAGCATAGCCAGACGCAGGCACTCTCTTCTACATACAGTTATTCGTTTCATAACGATTAACTAAATCATGGGAGTTACACTCCGAGAGCATAGCCAGACGCAGGCACTCTCTTCTACATACAGTTATTCGTTTCATAACGATTAACTAAATAATGGGAGTTACACTCCGAGAGCATAGCCAGACGCAGGCACTCTCTTCTACATACAGTTATTCGTTTCATAACGATTAACTAAATCATGGGAGTTACACTCCGAGAGCATAGCCAGACGCAGGCACTCTCTTCTACATACAGTTATTCGTTTCATAACGATTAACTAAATCATGGGAGTTACACTCCGAGAGCATAGCCAGACGCAGGCACTCTCTTCTACATACAGTTATTCGTTTCATAACGATTAACTAAATCATGGGAGTTACACTCCGAGAGCATAGCCAGACACAGGCACTCTCTTCTACATACAGTTATTCGTTTCATAACGATTAACTAAATCATGGGAGTTACACTCCGAGAGCATAGCCAGACACAGGCACTCTCTTCTACATACAGTTATTCGTTTCATAACGATTAACTAAATCATGGGAGTTACACTCCGAGAGCATACATAGCCAGACGTAGGCACTCTCTTCTACATACAGTTATTCGTTTCATAACGATTAACTAAATCATGGGAGTTACACTCCGAGAGCATAGCCAGACGCAGGCACTCTCTTCTACATACAGTTATTCGTTTCATAACGATTAACTAAATCATGGGAGTTACACTCCGAGAGCATAGCCAGACGCAGGCACTCTCTTCTACATACAGTTATTCGTTTCATAACGATTAACTAAATCATGGGAGTTACACTCCGAGAGCATAGCCAGACGCAGGCACTCTCTTCAACATACAGTTATTCGTTTCATAACGATTAACTAAATCATGGGAGTTACACTCCGAGAGCATAGCCAGACGCAGGCACTCTCTTCAACATACAGTTATTCGTTTCATAACGATTAACTAAATCATGGGAGTTACACTCCGAGAGCATAGCCAGACGCAGGCACTCTCTTCAACATACAGTTATTCGTTTCAAAACGATTAACTAAATCATGGGAGTTACACTCCGAGAGCATAGCCAGACGCAGGCACTCTCTTCTACATACAGTTATTCGTTTCATAACGATTAACTAAATCATGGGAGTTACACTCAGAGAGCATACATAGCCAGACGTAGGCACTCTCTTCTACATACAGTTATTCGTTTCATAACGATTAACTAAATCATGGGAGTTACACTCCGAGAGCATAGCCAGACGCAGGCACTCTCTTCTACATACAGTTATTCGTTTCATAACGATTAACTAAATCATGGGAGTTACACTCCGAGAGCATACATAGCCAGACGTAGGCACTCTCTTCTACATACAGTTATTCGTTTCATAACGATTAACTAAATCATGGGAGTTACACTCCGAGAGCATAGCCAGACGCAGGCACTCTCTTCTACATACAGTTATTCGTTTCATAACGATTAACTAAATCATGGGAGTTACACTCCGAGAGCATAGCCAGACGCAGGCACTCTCTTCTACATACAGTTATTCGTTTCATAACGATTAACTAAATCATGGGAGTTACACTCCGAGAGCATACATAGCCAGACGTAGGCACTCTCTTCTACATACAGTTATTCGTTTCATAACGATTAACTAAATCATGGGAGTTACACTCCGAGAGCATAGCCAGACGCAGGCACTCTCTTCTACATACAGTTATTCGTTTCATAACGATTAACTAAATCATGGGAGTTACACTCCGAGAGCATAGCCAGACGCAGGCACTCTCTTCTACATACAGTTATTCGTTTCATAACGATTAACTAAATAATGGGAGTTACAGTCCGAGAGCATAGCCAGACGCAGGCACTCTCTTCTACATACAGTTATTCGTTTCATAACGATTAACTAAATCATGGGAGTTACACTCCGAGAGCATAGCCAGACGCAGGCACTCTCTTCTACATACAGTTATTTGTTTCATAACGATTAACTAAATCATGGGAGTTACACTCCGAGAGCATAGCCAGACGCAGGCACTCTCTTCTACATACAGTTATTCGTTTCATAACGATTAACTAAATCATGGGAGTTACACTCCGAGAGCATAGCCAGACACAGGCACTCTCTTCTACATACAGTTATTCGTTTCATAACGATTAACTAAATCATGGGAGTTACACTCCGAGAGCATAGCCAGACGCAGGCACTCTCTTCTACATACAGTTATTCGTTTCATAACGATTAACTAAATCATGGGAGTTACACTCCGAGAGCATACATAGCCAGACGTAGGCACTCTCTTCTACATACAGTTATTCGTTTCATAACGATTAACTAAATCATGGGAGTTACACTCCGAGAGCATACATAGCCAGACGTAGGCACTCTCTTCTACATACAGTTATTCGTTTCATAACGATTAACTAAATCATGGGAGTTACACTCCGAGAGCATACATAGCCAGACGTAGGCACTCTCTTCTACATACAGTTATTCGTTTCATAACGATTAACTAAATCATGGGAGTTACACTCCGAGAGCATAGCCAGACGCAGGCACTCTCTTCTACATACAGTTATTCGTTTCATAACGATTAACTAAATCATGGGAGTTACACTCCGAGAGCATAGCCAGACGCAGGCACTCTCTTCTACATACAGTTATTCGTTTCATAACGATTAACTAAATCATGGGAGTTACACTCCGAGAGCATAGCCAGACGTAGGCACTCTCTTCTACATACAGTTATTCGTTTCATAACGATTAACTAAATCATGGGAGTTACACTCCGAGAGCATAGCCAGACGCAGGCACTCTCTTCTACAAACAGTTATTCGTTTCATAACGATTAACTAAATCATGGGAGTTACACTCCGAGAGCATACATAGCCAGACGTAGGCACTCTCTTCTACATACAGTTATTCGTTTCATAACGATTAACTAAATAATGGGAGTTACACTCCGAGAGCATAGCCAGACGCAGGCACTCTCTTCTACATACAGTTATTCGTTTCATAACGATTAACTAAATCATGGGAGTTACACTCCGAGAGCATAGCCAGACGCAGGCACTCTCTTCTACATACAGTTATTCGTTTCATAACGATTAACTAAATCATGGGAGTTACACTCCGAGAGCATAGCCAGACGCAGGCACTCTCTTCAACATACAGTTATTCGTTTCAAAACGATTAACTAAATCATGGGAGTTACACTCCGAGAGCATAGCCAGACGCAGGCACTCTCTTCTACATACAGTTATTCGTTTCATAACGATTAACTAAATCATGGGAGTTACACTCAGAGAGCATACATAGCCAGACGTAGGCACTCTCTTCTACATACAGTTATTCGTTTCATAACGATTAACTAAATCATGGGAGTTACACTCCGAGAGCATAGCCAGACGCAGGCACTCTCTTCTACATACAGTTATTCGTTTCATAACGATTAACTAAATCATGGGAGTTACACTCCGAGAGCATACATAGCCAGACGTAGGCACTCTCTTCTACATACAGTTATTCGTTTCATAACGATTAACTAAATCATGGGAGTTACACTCCGAGAGCATAGCCAGACGCAGGCACTCTCTTCTACATACAGTTATTCGTTTCATAACGATTAACTAAATCATGGGAGTTACACTCCGAGAGCATAGCCAGACGCAGGCACTCTCTTCTACATACAGTTATTCGTTTCATAACGATTAACTAAATCATGGGAGTTACACTCCGAGAGCATACATAGCCAGACGTAGGCACTCTCTTCTACATACAGTTATTCGTTTCATAACGATTAACTAAATCATGGGAGTTACACTCCGAGAGCATAGCCAGACGCAGGCACTCTCTTCTACATACAGTTATTCGTTTCATAACGATTAACTAAATCATGGGAGTTACACTCCGAGAGCATAGCCAGACGCAGGCACTCTCTTCTACATACAGTTATTCGTTTCATAACGATTAACTAAATAATGGGAGTTACACTCCGAGAGCATAGCCAGACGCAGGCACTCTCTTCTACATACAGTTATTCGTTTCATAACGATTAACTAAATCATGGGAGTTACACTCCGAGAGCATAGCCAGACGCAGGCACTCTCTTCTACATACAGTTATTTGTTTCATAATGATTAACTAAATCATGGGAGTTACACTCCGAGAGCATAGCCAGACGCAGGCACTCTCTTCTACATACAGTTATTCGTTTCATAACGATTAACTAAATCATGGGAGTTACACTCCGAGAGCATAGCCAGACACAGGCACTCTCTTCTACATACAGTTATTCGTTTCATAACGATTAACTAAATCATGGGAGTTACACTCCGAGAGCATAGCCAGACGCAGGCACTCTCTTCTACATACAGTTATTCGTTTCATAACGATTAACTAAATCATGGGAGTTACACTCCGAGAGCATACATAGCCAGACGTAGGCACTCTCTTCTACATACAGTTATTCGTTTCATAACGATTAACTAAATCATGGGAGTTACACTCCGAGAGCATACATAGCCAGACGTAGGCACTCTCTTCTACATACAGTTATTCGTTTCATAACGATTAACTAAATCATGGGAGTTACACTCCGAGAGCATACATAGCCAGACGTAGGCACTCTCTTCTACATACAGTTATTCGTTTCATAACGATTAACTAAATCATGGGAGTTACACTCCGAGAGCATAGCCAGACGCAGGCACTCTCTTCTACATACAGTTATTCGTTTCATAACGATTAACTAAATCATGGGAGTTACACTCCGAGAGCATAGCCAGACGCAGGCACTCTCTTCTACATACAGTTATTCGTTTCATAACGATTAACTAAATCATGGGAGTTACACTCCGAGAGCATAGCCAGACGTAGGCACTCTCTTCTACATACAGTTATTCGTTTCATAACGATTAACTAAATCATGGGAGTTACACTCCGAGAGCATAGCCAGACGCAGGCACTCTCTTCTACAAACAGTTATTCGTTTCATAACGATTAACTAAATCATGGGAGTTACACTCCGAGAGCATACATAGCCAGACGTAGGCACTCTCTTCTACATACAGTTATTCGTTTCATAACGATTAACTAAATAATGGGAGTTACACTCCGAGAGCATAGCCAGACGCAGGCACTCTCTTCTACATACAGTTATTCGTTTCATAACGATTAACTAAATCATGGGAGTTACACTCCGAGAGCATAGCCAGACGCAGGCACTCTCTTCTACATACAGTTATTCGTTTCATAACGATTAACTAAATCATGGGAGTTACACTCCGAGAGCATAGCCAGACGCAGGCACTCTCTTCTACATACAGTTATTCGTTTCATAACGATTAACTAAATCATGGGAGTTACACTCCGAGAGCATACATAGCCAGACGTAGGCACTCTCTTCTACATACAGTTATTCGTTTCATAACGATTAACTAAATCATGGGAGTTACACTCCGAGAGCATAGCCAGACGCAGGCACTCTCTTCTACATACAGTTATTCGTTTCATAACGATTAACTAAATAATGGGAGTTACACTCCGAGAGCATAGCCAGACGCAGGCACTCTCTTCTACATACAGTTATTCGTTTCATAACGATTAACTAAATCATGGGAGTTACACTCCGAGAGCATAGCCAGACGCAGGCACTCTCTTCTACATACAGTTATTCGTTTCATAACGATTAACTAAATCATGGGAGTTACACTCCGAGAGCATACATAGCCAGACGTAGGCACTCTCTTCTACATACAGTTATTCGTTTCATAACGATTAACTAAATCATGGGAGTTACACTCCGAGAGCATACATAGCCAGACGTAGGCACTCTCTTCTACATACAGTTATTCGTTTCATAACGATTAACTAAATCATGGGAGTTACACTCCGAGAGCATACATAGCCAGACGTAGGCACTCTCTTCTACATACAGTTATTCGTTTCATAACGATTAACTAAATCATGGGAGTTACACTCCGAGAGCATAGCCAGACGCAGGCACTCTCTTCTACATACAGTTATTCGTTTCATAACGATTAACTAAATCATGGGAGTTACACTCCGAGAGCATAGCCAGACGCAGGCACTCTCTTCTACATACAGTTATTCGTTTCATAACGATTAACTAAATCATGGGAGTTACACTCCGAGAGCATACATAGCCAGACGTAGGCACTCTCTTCTACATACAGTTATTCGTTTCATAACGATTAACTAAATCATGGGAGTTACACTCCGAGAGCATAGCCAGACGCAGGCACTCTCTTCTACATACAGTTATTCGTTTCATAACGATTAACTAAATAATGGGAGTTACACTCCGAGAGCATAGCCAGACGCAGGCACTCTCTTCTACATACAGTTATTCGTTTCATAACGATTAACTAAATCATGGGAGTTACACTCCGAGAGCATAGCCAGACGCAGGCACTCTCTTCTACATACAGTTATTCGTTTCATAACGATTAACTAAATCATGGGAGTTACACTCCGAGAGCATAGCCAGACGCAGGCAATCTCTTCTACATACAGTTATTCGTTTCATAACGATTAACTAAATCATGGGAGTTACACTCCGAGAGCATAGCCAGACGCAGGCACTCTCTTCTACGTACAGTTATTCTCTTCATAACGATTAACTAAATCATGGGAGTTACACTCCTAGAGCATAGCCAGACGCAGGCATTCTCTTCAACATACAGTTATTCGTTTCATAACGATTAACTAAATCATGGGAGTTACACTCCGAGAGCATAGCCAGACGCAGGCACTCTCTTCTACATACAGTTATTCGTTTCATAACGATTAACTAAATCATGGGAGTTACACTCCGAGAGCATACATAGCCAGACGTAGGCACTCTCTTCTACATACAGTTATTCGTTTCATAACGATTAACTAAATCATGGGAGTTACACTCCGAGAGCATAGCCAGACGCAGGCACTCTCTTCTACATACAGTTATTCGTTTCATAACGATTAACTAAATAATGGGAGTTACACTCCGAGAGCATAGCCAGACGCAGGCACTCTCTTCTACATACAGTTATTCGTTTCATAACGATTAACTAAATCATGGGAGTTACACTCCGAGAGCATAGCCAGACGCAGGCACTCTCTTCTACATACAGTTATTCGTTTCATAACGATTAACTAAATCATGGGAGTTACACTCCGAGAGCATACATAGCCAGACGTAGGCACTCTCTTCTACATACAGTTATTCGTTTCATAACGATTAACTAAATCATGGGAGTTACACTCCGAGAGCATACATAGCCAGACGTAGGCACTCTCTTCTACATACAGTTATTCGTTTCATAACGATTAACTAATTCATGGGAGTTACACTCCGAGAGCATACATAGCCAGACGTAGGCACTCTCTTCTACATACAGTTATTCGTTTCATAACGATTAACTAAATCATGGGAGTAACACTCCGAGAGCATAGCCAGACGCAGGCACTCTCTTCTACATACAGTTATTCGTTTCATAACGATTAACTAAATCATGGGAGTTACACTCCGAGAGCATAGCCAGACGCAGGCACTCTCTTCTACATACAGTTATTCGTTTCATAACGATTAACTAAATCATGGGAGTTACACTCCGAGAGCATACATAGCCAGACGTAGGCACTCTCTTCTACATACAGTTATTCGTTTCATAACGATTAACTAAATCATGGGAGTTACACTCCGAGAGCATAGCCAGACGCAGGCACTCTCTTCTACATACAGTTATTCGTTTCATAACGATTAACTAAATCATGGGAGTTACACTCCGAGAGCATAGCCAGACGCAGGCACTCTCTTCTACATACAGTTATTCGTTTCATAACGATTAACTAAATCATGGGAGTTACACTCCGAGAGCATAGCCAGACGCAGGCACTCTCTTCTACATACAGTTATTCGTTTCATAACGATTAACTAAATCATGGGAGTTACACTCCGAGAGCATAGCCAGACGCAGGCACTCTCTTCTACATACAGTTATTCGTTTCATAACGATTAACTAAACCATGGGAGTTACACTCCGAGAGCATAGCCAGACGCAGGCACTCTCTTCTACGTACAGTTATTCGTTTCATAACGATTAACTAAATCATGGGAGTTACACTCCTAGAGCATAGCCAGACGCAGGCACTCTCTTCAACATACAGTTATTCGTTTCATAACGATTAACTAAATCATGGGAGTTACACTCCGAGAGCATAGCCAGACGCAGGCACTCTCTTCTACATACAGTTATTCGTTTCATAACGATTAACTAAATCATGGGAGTTACACTGCGAGAGCATACATAGCCAGACGTAGGCACTCTCTTCTAAATACAGTTATTCGTTTCATAACGATTAACTAAATCATGGGAGTAACACTCCGAGAGCATAGCCAGACGCAGGCACTCTCTTCTACATACAGTTATTCGTTTCATAACGATTAACTAAATCATGGGAGTTACACTCCGAGAGCATAGCCAGACGCAGGCACTCTCTTCTACATACAGTTATTCGTTTCATAACGATTAACTAAATCATGGGAGTTACACTCCGAGAGCATACATAGCCAGACGTAGGCACTCTCTTCTACATACAGTTATTCGTTTCATAACGATTAACTAAATCATGGGAGTTACACTCCGAGAGCATAGCCAGACGCAGGCACTCTCTTCTACATACAGTTATTCGTTTCATAACGATTAACTAAATAATGGGAGTTACACTCCGAGAGCATAGCCAGACGCAGGCACTCTCTTCTACATACAGTTATTCGTTTCATAACGATTAACTAAATCATGGGAGTTACACTCCGAGAGCATAGCCAGACGCAGGCACTCTCTTCTACATACAGTTATTCGTTTCATAACGATTAACTAAATCATGGGAGTTACACTCCGAGAGCATACATAGCCAGACGTAGGCACTCTCTTCTACATACAGTTATTCGTTTCATAACGATTAACTAAATCATGGGAGTTACACTCCGAGAGCATACATAGCCAGACGTAGGCACTCTCTTCTACATACAGTTATTCGTTTCATAACGATTAACTAAATCATGGGAGTTACACTCCGAGAGCATACATAGCCAGACGTAGGCACTCTCTTCTACATACAGTTATTCGTTTCATAACGATTAACTAAATCATGGGAGTAACACTCCGAGAGCATAGCCAGACGCAGGCACTCTCTTCTACATACAGTTATTCGTTTCATAACGATTAACTAAATCATGGGAGTTACACTCCGAGAGCATAGCCAGACGCAGGCACTCTCTTCTACATACAGTTATTCGTTTCATAACGATTAACTAAATCATGGGAGTTACACTCCGAGAGCATACATAGCCAGACGTAGGCACTCTCTTCTACATACAGTTATTCGTTTCATAACGATTAACTAAATCATGGGAGTTACACTCCGAGAGCATAGCCAGACGCAGGCACTCTCTTCTACATACAGTTATTCGTTTCATAACGATTAACTAAAGAATGGGAGTTACACTCCGAGAGCATAGCCAGACGCAGGCACTCTCTTCTACATACAGTTATTCGTTTCATAACGATTAACTAAATCATGGGAGTTACACTCCGAGAGCATAGCCAGACGCAGGCACTCTCTTCTACATACAGTTATTCGTTTCATAACGATTAACTAAATCATGGGAGTTACACTCCGAGAGCATAGCCAGACGCAGGCACTCTCTTCTACATACAGTTATTCGTTTCATAACGATTAACTAAATCATGGGAGTTACACTCCGAGAGCATAGCCAGACGCAGGCACTCTCTTCTACGTACAGTTATTCGTTTCATAACGATTAACTAAATCATGGGAGTTACACTCCTAGAGCATAGCCAGACGCAGGCACTCTCTTCAACATACAGTTATTCGTTTCATAACGATTAACTAAATCATGGGAGTTACACTCCGAGAGCATACATAGCCAGACGTAGGCACTCTCTTCTACATACAGTTATTCGTTTCATAACGATTAACTAAATCATGGGAGTTACACTCCGAGAGCATAGCCAGACGCAGGCACTCTCTTCTACATACAGTTATTCGTTTCATAACGATTAACTAAATCATGGGAGTTACACTCCGAGAGCATACATAGCCAGACGTAGGCACTCTCTTCTACATACAGTTATTCGTTTCATAACGATTAACTAAATAATGGGAGTTACACTCCGAGAGCATAGCCAGACGCAGGCACTCTCTTCTACATACAGTTATTCGTTTCATAACGATTAACTAAATCATGGGAGTTACACTCCGAGAGCATAGCCAGACGCAGGCACTCTCTTCTACATACAGTTATTCGTTTCATAACGATTAACTAAATCATGGGAGTTACACTCCGAGAGCATAGCCAGACGCAGGCACTCTCTTCTACATACAGTTATTCGTTTCATAACGATTAACTAAATCATGGGAGTTACACTCCGAGAGCATACATAGCCAGACGTAGGCACTCTCTTCTACATACAGTTATTCGTTTCATAACGATTAACTAAATCATGGGAGTTACACTCCGAGAGCATAGCCAGACGCAGGCACTCTCTTCTACATACAGTTATTCGTTTCATAACGATTAACTAAATAATGGGAGTTACACTCCGAGAGCATAGCCAGACGCAGGCACTCTCTTCTACATACAGTTATTCGTTTCATAACGATTAACTAAATCATGGGAGTTACACTCCGAGAGCATAGCCAGACGCAGGCACTCTCTTCTACATACAGTTATTCGTTTCATAACGATTAACTAAATCATGGGAGTTACACTCCGAGAGCATACATAGCCAGACGTAGGCACTCTCTTCTACATACAGTTATTCGTTTCATAACGATTAACTAAATCATGGGAGTTACACTCCGAGAGCATACATAGCCAGACGTAGGCACTCTCTTCTACATACAGTTATTCGTTTCATAACGATTAACTAAATCATGGGAGTTACACTCCGAGAGCATACATAGCCAGACGTAGGCACTCTCTTCTACATACAGTTATTCGTTTCATAACGATTAACTAAATCATGGGAGTTACACTCCGAGAGCATAGCCAGACGCAGGCACTCTCTTCTACATACAGTTATTCGTTTCATAACGATTAACTAAATCATGGGAGTTACACTCCGAGAGCATAGCCAGACGCAGGCACTCTCTTCTACATACAGTTATTCGTTTCATAACGATTGACTAAATCATGGGAGTTACACTCCGAGAGCATAGCCAGACGCAGGCACTCTCTTCTACATACAGTTATTCGTTTCATAACGATTAACTAAATCATGGGAGTTACACTCCGAGAGCATAGCCAGACGCAGGCACTCTCTTCTACATACAGTTATTCGTTTCATAACGATTAACTAAATCATGGGAGTTACACTCCGAGAGCATACATAGCCAGACGTAGGCACTCTCTTCTACATACAGTTATTCGTTTCATAACGATTAACTAAATCATGGTAGTTACACTCCGAGAGCATACATAGCCAGACGTAGGCACTCTCTTCTACATACAGTTATTCGTTTCATAACGATTAACTAAAACATGGGAGTTACACTCCGAGAGCATACATAGCCAGACGTAGGCACTCTCTTCTACATACAGTTATTCGTTTCATAACGATTAACTAAATCATGGGAGTTACACTCCGAGAGCATAGCCAGACGCAGGCACTCTCTTCTACATACAGTTATTCGTTTCATAACGATTAACTAAATCATGGGAGTTACACTCCGAGAGCATACATAGCCAGACGTAGGCACTCTCTTCTACATACAGTTATTCGTTTCATAACGATTAACTAAATCATGGGAGTTACACTCCGAGAGCATACATAGCCAGACGTAGGCACTCTCTTCTACATACAGTTATTCGTTTCATAACGATTAACTAAATCATGGGAGTTACACTCCGAGAGCATACATAGCCAGACGTAGGCACTCTCTTCTACATACAGTTATTCGTTTCATAACGATTAACTAAATCATGGGAGTTACACTCCGAGAGCATAGCCAGACGCAGGCACTCTCTTCTACATACAGTTATTCGTTTCATAACGATTAACTAAATAATGGGAGTTACACTCCGACAGCATAGCCAGACGCAGGCACTCTCTTCTACATACAGTTATTCGTTTCATAACGATTAACTAAATCATGGGAGTTACACTCCGAGAGCATAGCCAGACGCAGGCACTCTCTTCTACGTACAGTTATTCGTTTCATAACGATTAACTAAATCATGGGAGTTACACTCCTAGAGCATAGCCAGACGCAGGCACTCTCTTCAACATACAGTTATTCGTTTCATAACGATTAACTAAATCATGGGAGTTACACTCCGAGAGCATAGCCAGACGCAGGCACTCTCTTCTACATACAGTTATTCGTTTCATAACGATTAACTAAATCATGGGAGTTACACTCCGAGAGCATACATAGCCAGACGTAGGCACTCTCTTCTACATACAGTTATTCGTTTCATAACGATTAACTAAATCATGGGAGTAACACTCCGAGAGCATAGCCAGACGCAGGCACTCTCTTCTACATACAGTTATTCGTTTCATAACGATTAACTAAATCATGGGAGTTACACTCCGAGAGCATAGCCAGACGCAGGCACTCTCTTCTACATACAGTTATTCGTTTCATAACGATTAACTAAATCATGGGAGTTACACTCCGAGAGCATACATAGCCAGACGTAGGCACTCTCTTCTACATACAGTTATTCGTTTCATAACGATTAACTAAATCATGGGAGTTACACTCCGAGAGCATAGCCAGACGCAGGCACTCTCTTCTACATACAGTTATTCGTTTCATAACGATTAACTAAATAATGGGAGTTACACTCCGAGAGCATAGCCAGACGCAGGCACTCTCTTCTACATACAGTTATTCGTTTCATAACGATTAACTAAATCATGGGAGTTACACTCCGAGAGCATAGCCAGACGCAGGCACTCTCTTCTACATACAGTTATTCGTTTCATAACGATTAACTAAATCATGGGAGTTACACTCCGAGAGCATACATAGCCAGACGTAGGCACTCTCTTCTACATACAGTTATTCGTTTCATAACGATTAACTAAATCATGGGAGTTACACTCCGAGAGCATACATAGCCAGACGTAGGCACTCTCTTCTACATACAGTTATTCGTTTCATAACGATTAACTAAATCATGGGAGTTACACTCCGAGAGCATACATAGCCAGACGTAGGCACTCTCTTCTACATACAGTTATTCGTTTCATAACGATTAACTAAATCATGGGAGTAACACTCCGAGAGCATAGCCAGACGCAGGCACTCTCTTCTACATACAGTTATTCGTTTCATAACGATTAACTAAATCATGGGAGTTACACTCCGAGAGCATAGCCAGACGCAGGCACTCTCTTCTACATACAGTTATTCGTTTCATAACGATTAACTAAATCATGGGAGTTACACTCCGAGAGCATACATAGCCAGACGTAGGCACTCTCTTCTACATACAGTTATTCGTTTCATAACGATTAACTAAATCATGGGAGTTACACTCCGAGAGCATAGCCAGACGCAGGCACTCTCTTCTACATACAGTTATTCGTTTCATAACGATTAACTAAATAATGGGAGTTACACTCCGAGAGCATAGCCAGACGCAGGCACTCTCTTCTACATACAGTTATTCGTTTCATAACGATTAACTAAATCATGGGAGTTACACTCCGAGAGCATAGCCAGACGCAGGCACTCTCTTCTACATACAGTTATTCATTTCATAACGATTAACTAAATCATGGGAGTTACACTCCGAGAGCATAGCCAGACGCAGGCACTCTCTTCTACATACAGTTATTCGTTTCATAACGATTAACTAAATCATGGGAGTTACACTCCGAGAGCATAGCCAGACGCAGGCACTCTCTTCTACGTACAGTTATTCGTTTCATAACGATTAACTAAATCATGGGAGTTACACTCCTAGAGCATAGCCAGACGCAGGCACTCTCTTCAACATACAGTTATTCGTTTCATAACGATTAACTAAATCATGGGAGTTACACTCCGAGAGCATACATAGCCAGACGTAGGCACTCTCTTCTACATACAGTTATTCGTTTCATAACGATTAACTAAATCATGGGAGTTACACTCCGAGAGCATAGCCAGACGCAGGCACTCTCTTCTACATACAGTTATTCGTTTCATAACGATTAACTAAATCATGGGAGTTACACTCCGAGAGCATAGCCAGACGCAGGCACTCTCTTCTACATACAGTTATTCGTTTCATAACGATTAACTAAATCATGGGAGTTACACTCCGAGAGCATACATAGCCAGACGTAGGCACTCTCTTCTACATACAGTTATTCGTTTCATAACGATTAACTAAATCATGGGAGTTACACTCCGAGAGCATAGCCAGAAGCAGGCACTCTCTTCTACATACAGTTATTCGTTTCATAACGATTAACTAAATCATGGGAGTTACACTCCGAGAGCATAGCCAGACGCAGGCACTCTCTTCTACATACAGTTATTCGTTTCATAACGATTAACTAAATCATGGGAGTTACACTCCGAGAGCATAGCCAGACGCAGGCACTCTCTTCTACATACAGTTATTCGTTTCATAACGATTAACTAAATCATGGGAGTTACACTCCGAGAGCATAGCCAGACGCAGGCACTCTCTTCTACATACAGTTATTCGTTTCATAACGATTAACTAAATCATGGGAGTTACACTCCGAGAGCATAGCCAGACGCAGGCACTCTCTT
The DNA here is from genome assembly GCF_905147105.1 of Pieris brassicae. Classification (NCBI taxonomy): domain Eukaryota; kingdom Metazoa; phylum Arthropoda; class Insecta; order Lepidoptera; family Pieridae; genus Pieris; species Pieris brassicae. The sequence continues at coordinate 18,323 of NW_025575867.1, read as the reverse complement.
CTACATACAGTTATTCGTTTCATAACGATTAACTAAATCATGGGAGTTACACTCCGAGAGTATAGCCAGACGCAGGTACTCTCTTCAACATACAGTTATTCGTTTCATAACGATTAACTAAATCATGGGAGTTACACTCCTAGAGCATAGCCAGACGCAGGCACTCTCTTCAACATACAGTTATTCGTTTCATAACGATTAACTAAATCATGGGAGTTACACTCCGAGAGCATAGCCAGACGCAGGCACTCTCTTCTACATACAGTTATTCGTTTCATAACGATTAACTAAATCATGGGAGTTACACTCCGAGAGCATAGCCAGACGCAGGCACTCTCTTCTACATACAGTTATTCGTTTCATAACGATTAACTAAATCATGGGAGTTACACTCCGAGAGCATACATAGCCAGACGTAGGCACTCTCTTCTACATACAGTTATTCGTTTCATAACGATTAACTAAATCATGGGAGTTACACTCCGAGAGCATAGCCAGACGCAGGCACTCTCTTCTACATACAGTTATTCGTTTCATAACGATTAACTAAATAATGGGAGTTACACTCCGAGAGCATAGCCAGACGCAGGCACTCTCTTCTACATACAGTTATTCGTTTCATAACGATTAACTAAATCATGGGAGTTACACTCCGAGAGCATAGCCAGACGCAGGCACTCTCTTCTACATACAGTTATTCGTTTCATAACGATTAACTAAATCATGGGAGTTACACTCCGAGAGCATAGCCAGACGCAGGCACTCTCTTCTACATACAGTTATTCGTTTCATAACGATTAACTAAATCATGGGAGTTACACTCCGAGAGCATAGCCAGACGCAGGCACTCTCTTCTACGTACAGTTATTCGTTTCATAACGATTAACTAAATCATGGGAGTTACACTCCTAGAGCATAGCCAGACGCAGGCACTCTCTTCAACATACAGTTATTCGTTTCATAACGATTAACTAAATCATGGGAGTTACACTCCGAGAGCATAGCCAGACGCAGGCACTCTCTTCTACATACAGTTATTCGTTTCATAACGATTAACTAAATCATGGGAGTTACACTCCGAGAGCATAGCCAGACGCAGGCACTCTCTTCTACGTACAGTTATTCGTTTCATAACGATTAACTAAATCATGGGAGTTACACTCCGAGAGCATAGCCAGACGCAGGCACTCTCTTCTACATACAGTTATTCGTTTCATAACGATTAACTAAATCATGGGAGTTACACTCCGAGAGCATAGCCAGACGCAGGCACTCTCTTCTACATACAGTTATTCGTTTCATAACGATTAACTAAATCATGGGAGTTACACTCCGAGAGCATAGCCAGACGCAGGCACTCTCTTCAACATACAGTTATTCGTTTCATAACGATTAACTAAATCATGGGAGTTACACTCCGAGAGCATACATAGCCAGACGCAGGCACTCTCTTCAACATACAGTTATTCGTTTCATAACGATTAACTAAATCATGGGAGTTACACTCCGAGAGCATAGCCAGACGCAGGCACTCTCTTCTACATACAGTTATTCGTTTCATAACGATTAACTAAATCATGGGAGTTACACTCCGAGAGCATAGCCAGACGCAGGCACTCTCTTCAACATACAGTTATTCGTTTCATAACGATTAACTAAATCATGGGAGTTACACTCCGAGAGCATAGCCAGACGCAGGCACTCTGTTCAACATACAGTTATTCGTTTCAAAACGATTAACTAAATCATGGGAGTTACACTCCGAGAGCATAGCCAGACGCAGGCACTCTCTTCTACATACAGTTATTCGTTTCATAACGATTAACTAAATCATGGGAGTTACACTCCGAGAGCATAGCCAGACGCAGGCACTCTCTTCAACATACAGTTATTCGTTTCAAAACGATTAACTAAATCATGGGAGTTACACTCCGAGAGCATAGCCAGACGCAGGCACTCTCTTCTACATACAGTTATTCGTTTCATAACGATTAACTAAATCATGGGAGTTACACTCCGAGAGCATAGCCAGACGCAGGCACTCTCTTCTACGTACAGTTATTCGTTTCATAACGATTAACTAAATCATGGGAGTTACACTCCTAGAGCATAGCCAGACGCAGGCACTCTCTTCAACATACAGTTATTCGTTTCATAACGATTAACTAAATCATGGGAGTTACACTCCGAGAGCATAGCCAGACGCAGGCACTCTCTTCTACATACAGTTATTCGTTTCATAACGATTAACTAAATCATGGGAGTTACACTCCGAGAGCATACATAGCCAGACGTAGGCACTCTCTTCTACATACAGTTATTCGTTTCATAACGATTAACTAAATCATGGGAGTAACACTCCGAGAGCATAGCCAGACGCAGGCACTCTCTTCTACATACAGTTATTCGTTTCATAACGATTAACTAAATCATGGGAGTTACACTCCGAGAGCATAGCCAGACGCAGGCACTCTCTTCTACATACAGTTATTCGTTTCATAACGATTAACTAAATCATGGGAGTTACACTCCGAGAGCATACATAGCCAGACGTAGGCACTCTCTTCTACATACAGTTATTCGTTTCATAACGATTAACTAAATCATGGGAGTTACACTCCGAGAGCATAGCCAGACGCAGGCACTCTCTTCTACATACAGTTATTCGTTTCATAACGATTAACTAAATAATGGGAGTTACACTCCGAGAGCATAGCCAGACGCAGGCACTCTCTTCTACATACAGTTATTCGTTTCATAACGATTAACTAAATCATGGGAGTTACACTCCGAGAGCATAGCCAGACGCAGGCACTCTCTTCTACATACAGTTATTCGTTTCATAACGATTAACTAAATCATGGGAGTTACACTCCGAGAGCATACATAGCCAGACGTAGGCACTCTCTTCTACATACAGTTATTCGTTTCATAACGATTAACTAAATCATGGGAGTTACACTCCGAGAGCATACATAGCCAGACGTAGGCACTCTCTTCTACATACAGTTATTCGTTTCATAACGATTAACTAAATCATGGGAGTTACACTCCGAGAGCATACATAGCCAGACGTAGGCACTCTCTTCTACATACAGTTATTCGTTTCATAACGATTAACTAAATCATGGGAGTAACACTCCGAGAGCATAGCCAGACGCAGGCACTCTCTTCTACATACAGTTATTCGTTTCATAACGATTAACTAAATCATGGGAGTTACACTCCGAGAGCATAGCCAGACGCAGGCACTCTCTTCTACATACAGTTATTCGTTTCATAACGATTAACTAAATCATGGGAGTTACACTCCGAGAGCATACATAGCCAGACGTAGGCACTCTCTTCTACATACAGTTATTCGTTTCATAACGATTAACTAAATCATGGGAGTTACACTCCGAGAGCATAGCCAGACGCAGGCACTCTCTTCTACATACAGTTATTCGTTTCATAACGATTAACTAAATAATGGGAGTTACACTCCGAGAGCATAGCCAGACGCAGGCACTCTCTTCTACATACAGTTATTCGTTTCATAACGATTAACTAAATCATGGGAGTTACACTCCGAGAGCATAGCCAGACGCAGGCACTCTCTTCTACATACAGTTATTCATTTCATAACGATTAACTAAATCATGGGAGTTACACTCCGAGAGCATAGCCAGACGCAGGCACTCTCTTCTACATACAGTTATTCGTTTCATAACGATTAACTAAATCATGGGAGTTACACTCCGAGAGCATAGCCAGACGCAGGCACTCTCTTCTACGTACAGTTATTCGTTTCATAACGATTAACTAAATCATGGGAGTTACACTCCTAGAGCATAGCCAGACGCAGGCACTCTCTTCAACATACAGTTATTCGTTTCATAACGATTAACTAAATCATGGGAGTTACACTCCGAGAGCATACATAGCCAGACGTAGGCACTCTCTTCTACATACAGTTATTCGTTTCATAACGATTAACTAAATCATGGGAGTTACACTCCGAGAGCATAGCCAGACGCAGGCACTCTCTTCTACATACAGTTATTCGTTTCATAACGATTAACTAAATCATGGGAGTTACACTCCGAGAGCATAGCCAGACGCAGGCACTCTCTTCTACATACAGTTATTCGTTTCATAACGATTAACTAAATCATGGGAGTTACACTCCGAGAGCATACATAGCCAGACGTAGGCACTCTCTTCTACATACAGTTATTCGTTTCATAACGATTAACTAAATCATGGGAGTTACACTCCGAGAGCATAGCCAGAAGCAGGCACTCTCTTCTACATACAGTTATTCGTTTCATAACGATTAACTAAATCATGGGAGTTACACTCCGAGAGCATAGCCAGACGCAGGCACTCTCTTCTACATACAGTTATTCGTTTCATAACGATTAACTAAATCATGGGAGTTACACTCCGAGAGCATAGCCAGACGCAGGCACTCTCTTCTACATACAGTTATTCGTTTCATAACGATTAACTAAATCATGGGAGTTACACTCCGAGAGCATAGCCAGACGCAGGCACTCTCTTCTACATACAGTTATTCGTTTCATAACGATTAACTAAATCATGGGAGTTACACTCCGAGAGCATAGCCAGACGCAGGCACTCTCTTCTACATACAGTTATTCGTTTCATAACGATTAACTAAATCATGGGAGTTACACTCCGAGAGTATAGCCAGACGCAGGTACTCTCTTCAACATACAGTTATTCGTTTCATAACGATTAACTAAATCATGGGAGTTACACTCCTAGAGCATAGCCAGACGCAGGCACTCTCTTCAACATACAGTTATTCGTTTCATAACGATTAACTAAATCATGGGAGTTACACTCCGAGAGCATAGCCAGACGCAGGCACTCTCTTCTACATACAGTTATTCGTTTCATAACGATTAACTAAATCATGGGAGTTACACTCCGAGAGCATAGCCAGACGCAGGCACTCTCTTCTACATACAGTTATTCGTTTCATAACGATTAACTAAATCATGGGAGTTACACTCCGAGAGCATACATAGCCAGACGTAGGCACTCTCTTCTACATACAGTTATTCGTTTCATAACGATTAACTAAATCATGGGAGTTACACTCCGAGAGCATAGCCAGACGCAGGCACTCTCTTCTACATACAGTTATTCGTTTCATAACGATTAACTAAATAATGGGAGTTACACTCCGAGAGCATAGCCAGACGCAGGCACTCTCTTCTACATACAGTTATTCGTTTCATAACGATTAACTAAATCATGGGAGTTACACTCCGAGAGCATAGCCAGACGCAGGCACTCTCTTCTACATACAGTTATTCGTTTCATAACGATTAACTAAATCATGGGAGTTACACTCCGAGAGCATAGCCAGACGCAGGCACTCTCTTCTACATACAGTTATTCGTTTCATAACGATTAACTAAATCATGGGAGTTACACTCCGAGAGCATAGCCAGACGCAGGCACTCTCTTCTACGTACAGTTATTCGTTTCATAACGATTAACTAAATCATGGGAGTTACACTCCTAGAGCATAGCCAGACGCAGGCACTCTCTTCAACATACAGTTATTCGTTTCATAACGATTAACTAAATCATGGGAGTTACACTCCGAGAGCATAGCCAGACGCAGGCACTCTCTTCTACATACAGTTATTCGTTTCATAACGATTAACTAAATCATGGGAGTTACACTCCGAGAGCATAGCCAGACGCAGGCACTCTCTTCTACGTACAGTTATTCGTTTCATAACGATTAACTAAATCATGGGAGTTACACTCCGAGAGCATAGCCAGACGCAGGCACTCTCTTCTACATACAGTTATTCGTTTCATAACGATTAACTAAATCATGGGAGTTACACTCCGAGAGCATAGCCAGACGCAGGCACTCTCTTCTACATACAGTTATTCGTTTCATAACGATTAACTAAATCATGGGAGTTACACTCCGAGAGCATAGCCAGACGCAGGCACTCTCTTCAACATACAGTTATTCGTTTCATAACGATTAACTAAATCATGGGAGTTACACTCCGAGAGCATACATAGCCAGACGCAGGCACTCTCTTCAACATACAGTTATTCGTTTCATAACGATTAACTAAATCATGGGAGTTACACTCCGAGAGCATAGCCAGACGCAGGCACTCTCTTCTACATACAGTTATTCGTTTCATAACGATTAACTAAATCATGGGAGTTACACTCCGAGAGCATAGCCAGACGCAGGCACTCTCTTCAACATACAGTTATTCGTTTCATAACGATTAACTAAATCATGGGAGTTACACTCCGAGAGCATAGCCAGACGCAGGCACTCTGTTCAACATACAGTTATTCGTTTCAAAACGATTAACTAAATCATGGGAGTTACACTCCGAGAGCATAGCCAGACGCAGGCACTCTCTTCTACATACAGTTATTCGTTTCATAACGATTAACTAAATCATGGGAGTTACACTCCGAGAGCATAGCCAGACGCAGGCACTCTCTTCAACATACAGTTATTCGTTTCAAAACGATTAACTAAATCATGGGAGTTACACTCCGAGAGCATAGCCAGACGCAGGCACTCTCTTCTACATACAGTTATTCGTTTCATAACGATTAACTAAATCATGGGAGTTACACTCCGAGAGCATACATAGCCAGACGTAGGCACTCTCTTCTACATACAGTTATTCGTTTCATAACGATTAACTAAATCATGGGAGTTACACTCCGAGAGCATAGCCAGACGCAGGCACTCTCTTCTACATACAGTTATTCGTTTCATAACGATTAACTAAATAATGGGAGTTACACTCCGAGAGCATAGCCAGACGCAGGCACTCTCTTCTACATACAGTTATTCGTTTCATAACGATTAACTAAATCATGGGAGTTACACTCCGAGAGCATAGCCAGACGCAGGCACTCTCTTCTACATACAGTTATTCGTTTCATAACGATTAACTAAATCATGGGAGTTACACTCCGAGAGCATAGCCAGACGCAGGCACTCTCTTCTACATACAGTTATTCGTTTCATAACGATTAACTAAATCATGGGAGTTACACTCCGAGAGCATAGCCAGACGCAGGCACTCTCTTCTACGTACAGTTATTCGTTTCATAACGATTAACTAAATCATGGGAGTTACACTCCTAGAGCATAGCCAGACGCAGGCACTCTCTTCAACATACAGTTATTCGTTTCATAACGATTAACTAAATCATGGGAGTTACACTCCGAGAGCATAGCCAGACGCAGGCACTCTCTTCTACATACAGTTATTCGTTTCATAACGATTAACTAAATCATGGGAGTTACACTCCGAGAGCATAGCCAGACGCAGGCACTCTCTTCTACATACAGTTATTCGTTTCATAACGATTAACTAAATCATGGGAGTTACACTCCGAGAGCATACATAGCCAGACGTAGGCACTCTCTTCTACATACAGTTATTCGTTTCATAACGATTAACTAAATCATGGGAGTTACACTCCGAGAGCATAGCCAGACGCAGGCACTCTCTTCTACATACAGTTATTCGTTTCATAACGATTAACTAAATCATGGGAGTTACACTCCGAGAGCATAGCCAGACGCAGGCACTCTCTTCTACATACAGTTATTCGTTTCATAACGATTAACTAAATCATGGGAGTTACACTCCGAGAGCATACATAGCCAGACGTAGGCACTCTCTTCGACATACAGTTATTCGTTTCATAACGATTAACTAAATCATGGGAGTTACACTCCGAGAGCATAGCCAGACGCAGGCACTCTCTTCTACATACAGTTATTCGTTTCATAACGATTAACTAAATCATGGGAGTTACACTCCGAGAGCATAGCCAGACGCAGGCACTCTCTTCTACATACAGTTATTCGTTTCATAACGATTAACTAAATCATGGGAGTTACACTCCGAGAGCATAGCCAGACGCAGGCACTCTCTTCTACATACAGTTATTCGTTTCATAACGATTAACTAAATCATGGGAGTTACACTCCGAGAGCATAGCCAGACGCAGGCACTCTCTTCTACGTACAGTTATTCGTTTCATAACGATTAACTAAATCATGGGAGTTACACTCCGAGAGCATAGCCAGACGCAGGCACTCTCTTCTACATACAGTTATTCGTTTCATAACGATTAACTAAATCATGGGAGTTACACTCCGAGAGCATAGCCAGACGCAGGCACTCTCTTCTACATACAGTTATTCGTTTCATAACGATTAACTAAATCATGGGAGTTACACTCCGAGAGCATAGCCAGACGCAGGCACTCTCTTCAACATACAGTTATTCGTTTCATAACGATTAACTAAATCATGGGAGTTACACTCCGAGAGCATACATAGCCAGACGCAGGCACTCTCTTCAACATACAGTTATTCGTTTCATAACGATTAACTAAATCATGGGAGTTACACTCCGAGAGCATAGCCAGACGCAGGCACTCTCTTCTACATACAGTTATTCGTTTCATAACGATTAACTAAATCATGGGAGTTACACTCCGAGAGCATAGCCAGACGCAGGCACTCTCTTCAACATACAGTTATTCGTTTCATAACGATTAACTAAATCATGGGAGTTACACTCCGAGAGCATAGCCAGACGCAGGCACTCTGTTCAACATACAGTTATTCGTTTCAAAACGATTAACTAAATCATGGGAGTTACACTCCGAGAGCATAGCCAGACGCAGGCACTCTCTTCTACATACAGTTATTCGTTTCATAACGATTAACTAAATCATGGGAGTTACACTCCGAGAGCATAGCCAGACGCAGGCACTCTCTTCAACATACAGTTATTCGTTTCAAAACGATTAACTAAATCATGGGAGTTACACTCCGAGAGCATAGCCAGACGCAGGCACTCTCTTCTACATACAGTTATTCGTTTCATAACGATTAACTAAATCATGGGAGTTACACTCAGAGAGCATACATAGCCAGACGTAGGCACTCTCTTCTACGTACAGTTATTCGTTTCATAACGATTAACTAAATCATGGGAGTTACACTCCGAGAGCATACATAGCCAGACGTAGGCACTCTCTTCTACATACAGTTATTCGTTTCATAACGATTAACTTAATCATGGGAGTTACACTCCGAGAGCATAGCCAGACGCAGGCACTCTCTTCAACATACAGTTATTCGTTTCATAACGATTAACTAAATCATGGGAGTTACACTCCGAGAGCATAGCCAGACGCAGGCACTCTCTTCTACATACAGTTATTCGTTTCATAACGATTAACTAAATCATGGGAGTTACACTCCGAGAGCATAGCCAGACGCAGGCACTCTCTTCTACATACAGTTATTCGTTTCATAACGATTAACTAAATCATGGGAGTTACACTCCGAGAGCATAGCCAGACGCAGGCACTCTCTTCAACATACAGTTATTCGTTTCATAACGATTAACTAAATCATGGGAGTTACACTCCGAGAGCATACATAGCCAGACGCAGGCACTCTCTTCAACATACAGTTATTCGTTTCATAACGATTAACTAAATCATGGGAGTTACACTCCGAGAGCATAGCCAGACGCAGGCACTCTCTTCTACATACAGTTATTCGTTTCATAACGATTAACTAAATCATGGGAGTTACACTCCGAGAGCATAGCCAGACGCAGGCACTCTCTTCAACATACAGTTATTCGTTTCATAACGATTAACTAAATCATGGGAGTTACACTCCGAGAGCATAGCCAGACGCAGGCACTCTGTTCAACATACAGTTATTCGTTTCAAAACGATTAACTAAATCATGGGAGTTACACTCCGAGAGCATAGCCAGACGCAGGCACTCTCTTCTACATACAGTTATTCGTTTCATAACGATTAACTAAATCATGGGAGTTACACTCCGAGAGCATAGCCAGACGCAGGCACTCTCTTCAACATACAGTTATTCGTTTCAAAACGATTAACTAAATCATGGGAGTTACACTCCGAGAGCATAGCCAGACGCAGGCACTCTCTTCTACATACAGTTATTCATTTCATAACGATTAACTAAATCATGGGAGTTACACTCCGAGAGCATAGCCAGACGCAGGCACTCTCTTCTACATACAGTTATTCGTTTCATAACGATTAACTAAATCATGGGAGTTACACTCCGAGAGCATAGCCAGACGCAGGCACTCTCTTCTACGTACAGTTATTCGTTTCATAACGATTAACTAAATCATGGGAGTTACACTCCTAGAGCATAGCCAGACGCAGGCACTCTCTTCAACATACAGTTATTCGTTTCATAACGATTAACTAAATCATGGGAGTTACACTCCGAGAGCATACATAGCCAGACGTAGGCACTCTCTTCTACATACAGTTATTCGTTTCATAACGATTAACTAAATCATGGGAGTTACACTCCGAGAGCATAGCCAGACGCAGGCACTCTCTTCTACATACAGTTATTCGTTTCATAACGATTAACTAAATCATGGGAGTTACACTCCGAGAGCATAGCCAGACGCAGGCACTCTCTTCTACATACAGTTATTCGTTTCATAACGATTAACTAAATCATGGGAGTTACACTCCGAGAGCATAGCCAGACGCAGGCACTCTCTTCTACATACAGTTATTCGTTTCATAACGATTAACTAAATCATGGGAGTTACACTCCGAGAGCATAGCCAGACGCAGGCACTCTCTTCTACATACAGTTATTCGTTTCATAACGATTAACTAAATCATGGGAGTTACACTCCGAGAGCATAGCCAGACACAGGCACTCTCTTCTACATACAGTTATTCGTTTCATAACGATTAACTAAATCATGGGAGTTACACTCCGAGAGCATACATAGCCAGACGTAGGCACTCTCTTCTACATACAGTTATTCGTTTCAAAACGATTAACTAAATCATGGGAGTTACACTCCGAGAGCATAGCCAGACGCAGGCACTCTCTTCTACATACAGTTATTCGTTTCATAACGATTAACTAAATCATGGGAGTTACACTCCGAGAGCATAGCCAGACGCAGGCACTCTCTTCTACGTACAGTTATTCGTTTCATAACGATTAACTAAATCATGGGAGTTACATTCCGAGAGCATACATAGCCAGACGTAGGCACTCTCTTCTACATACAGTTATTCGTTTCATAACGATTAACTTAATCATGGGAGTTACACTCCGAGAGCATAGCCAGACGCAGGCACTCTCTTCAACATACAGTTATTCGTTTCATAACGATTAACTAAATCATGGGAGTTACACTCCGAGAGCATAGCCAGACGCAGGCACTCTCTTCTACATACAGTTATTCGTTTCATAACGATTAACTAAATCATGGGAGTTACACTCCGAGAGCATAGCCAGACGCAGGCACTCTCTTCTACATACAGTTATTCGTTTCATAACGATTAACTAAATCATGGGAGTTACACTCCGAGAGCATAGCCAGACGCAGGCACTCTCTTCAACATACAGTTATTCGTTTCATAACGATTAACTAAATCATGGGAGTTACACTCCGAGAGCATACATAGCCAGACGCAGGCACTCTCTTCAACATACAGTTATTCGTTTCATAACGATTAACTAAATCATGGGAGTTACACTCCGAGAGCATAGCCAGACGCAGGCACTCTCTTCTACATACAGTTATTCGTTTCATAACGATTAACTAAATCATGGGAGTTACACTCCGAGAGCATAGCCAGACGCAGGCACTCTCTTCAACATACAGTTATTCGTTTCATAACGATTAACTAAATCATGGGAGTTACACTCCGAGAGCATAGCCAGACGCAGGCACTCTGTTCAACATACAGTTATTCGTTTCAAAACGATTAACTAAATCATGGGAGTTACACTCCGAGAGCATAGCCAGACGCAGGCACTCTCTTCTACATACAGTTATTCGTTTCATAACGATTAACTAAATCATGGGAGTTACACTCCGAGAGCATAGCCAGACGCAGGCACTCTCTTCAACATACAGTTATTCGTTTCAAAACGATTAACTAAATCATGGGAGTTACACTCCGAGAGCATAGCCAGACGCAGGCACTCTCTTCTACATACAGTTATTCGTTTCATAACGATTAACTAAATCATGGGAGTTACACTCAGAGAGCATACATAGCCAGACGTAGGCACTCTCTTCTACGTACAGTTATTCGTTTCATAACGATTAACTAAATCATGGGAGTTACACTCCGAGAGCATACATAGCCAGACGTAGGCACTCTCTTCTACATACAGTTATTCGTTTCATAACGATTAACTTAATCATGGGAGTTCCACTCCGAGAGCATAGCCAGACGCAGGCACTCTCTTCAACATACAGTTATTCGTTTCATAACGATTAACTAAATCATGGGAGTTACACTCCGAGAGCATAGCCAGACGCAGGCACTCTCTTCTACATACAGTTATTCGTTTCATAACGATTAACTAAATCATGGGAGTTACACTCCGAGAGCATAGCCAGACGCAGGCACTCTCTTCTACATACAGTTATTCGTTTCATAACGATTAACTAAATCATGGGAGTTACACTCCGAGAGCATAGCCAGACGCAGGCACTCTCTTCTACATACAGTTATTCGTTTCATAACGATTAACTAAATCATGGGAGTTACACTCCGAGAGCATACATAGCCAGACGTAGGCACTCTCTTCTACATACAGTTATTCGTTTCGTAACGATTAACTAAATCATGGGAGTTACACTCCGAGAGCATAGCCAGACGCAGGCACTCTCTTCTACATACAGTTATTCGTTTCATAACGATTAACTAAATCATGGGAGTTACACTCCGAGAGCATAGCCAGACGCAGGCACTCTCTTCTACATACAGTTATTCGTTTCATAACGATTAACTAAATCATGGGAGTTACACTCCGAGAGCATACATAGCCAGACGTAGGCACTCTCTTCTACATACAGTTATTCGTTTCATAACGATTAACTAAATCATGGGAGTTACACTCCGAGAGCATAGCCAGACGCAGGCACTCTCTTCTACATACAGTTATTCGTTTCATAACGATTAACTAAATCATGGGAGTTACACTCCGAGAGCATAGCCAGACGCAGGCACTCTCTTCTACATACAGTTATTCGTTTCATAACGATTAACTAAATCATGGGAGTTACACTCCGAGAGCATACATAGCCAGACGTAGGCACTCTCTTCTACATACAGTTATTCGTTTCATAACGATTAACTAAATCATGGGAGTTACACTCCGAGAGCATAGCCAGACGCAGGCACTCTCTTCTACATACAGTTATTCGTTTCATAACGATTAACTAAATCATGGGAGTTACACTTCGAGAGCATAGCCAGACGCAGGCACTCTCTTCTACATACAGTTATTCGTTTCATAACGATTAACTAAATCATGGGAGTTACACTCCGAGAGCATAGCCAGACGCAGGCACTCTCTTCAACATACAGTTATTCGTTTCATAACGATTAACTAAATCATGGGAGTTACACTCCGAGAGCATAGCCAGACGCAGGCACTCTCTTCTACGTACAGTTATTCGTTTCATAACGATTAACTAAATCATGGGAGTTACACTCCGAGAGCATAGCCAGACGCAGGCACTCTCTTCTACATACAGTTATTCGTTTCATAACGATTAACTAAATCATGGGAGTTACACTCCGAGAGCATAGCCAGACGCAGGCACTCTCTTCTACATACAGTTATTCGTTTCATAACGATTAACTAAATCATGGGAGTTACACTCCGAGAGCATAGCCAGACGCAGGCACTCTCTTCAACATACAGTTATTCGTTTCATAACGATTAACTAAATCATGGGAGTTACACTCCGAGAGCATAGCCAGACGCAGGCACTCTCTTCAACATACAGTTATTCGTTTCATAACGATTAACTAAATCATGGGAGTTACACTCCGAGAGCATAGCCAGACGCAGGCACTCTCTTCTACATACAGTTATTCGTTTCATAACGATTAACTAAATCATGGGAGTTACACTCCGAGAGCATAGCCAGACGCAGGCACTCTCTTCAACATACAGTTATTCGTTTCATAACGATTAACTAAATCATGGGAGTTACACTCCGAGAGCATAGCCAGACGCAGGCACTCTGTTCAACATACAGTTATTCGTTTCAAAACGATTAACTAAATCATGGGAGTTACACTCCGAGAGCATAGCCAGACGCAGGCACTCTCTTCTACATACAGTTATTCGTTTCATAACGATTAACTAAATCATGGGAGTTACACTCCGAGAGCATAGCCAGACGCAGGCACTCTCTTCAACATACAGTTATTCGTTTCAAAACGATTAACTAAATCATGGGAGTTACACTCCGAGAGCATAGCCAGACGCAGGCACTCTCTTCTACATACAGTTATTCGTTTCATAACGATTAACTAAATCATGGGAGTTACACTCAGAGAGCATACATAGCCAGACGTAGGCACTCTCTTCTACGTACAGTTATTCGTTTCATAACGATTAACTAAATCATGGGAGTTACACTCCGAGAGCATACATAGCCAGACGTAGGCACTCTCTTCTACATACAGTTATTCGTTTCATAACGATTAACTTAATCATGGGAGTTACACTCCGAGAGCATAGCCAGACGCAGGCACTCTCTTCAACATACAGTTATTCGTTTCATAACGATTAACTAAATCATGGGAGTTACACTCCGAGAGCATAGCCAGACGCAGGCACTCTCTTCTACATACAGTTATTCGTTTCATAACGATTAACTAAATCATGGGAGTTACACTCCGAGAGCATAGCCAGACGCAGGCACTCTCTTCTACATACAGTTATTCGTTTCATAACGATTAACTAAATCATGGGAGTTACACTCCGAGAGCATAGCCAGACACAGGCACTCTCTTCTACATACAGTTATTCGTTTCATAACGATTAACTAAATCATGGGAGTTACACTCCGAGAGCATACATAGCCAGACGTAGGCACTCTCTTCTACATACAGTTATTCGTTTCATAACGATTAACTAAATCATGGGAGTTACACTCCGAGAGCATAGCCAGACGCAGGCTCTCTCTTCTACATACAGTTATTCGTTTCATAACGATTAACTAAATCATGGGAGTTACACTCCGAGAGCATACATAGCCAGACGTAGGCACTCTCTTCTACATACAGTTATTCGTTTCATAACGATTAACTAAATCATGGGAGTTACACTCCGAGAGCATAGCCAGACGCAGGCACTCTCTTCTACATACAGTTATTCGTTTCATAACGATTAACTAAATCATGGGAGTTACACTCCGAGAGCATAGCCAGACGCAGGCACTCTCTTCTACATACAGTTATTCGTTTCATAACGATTAACTAAATCATGGGAGTTACACTCCGAGAGCATAGCCAGACGCAGGCTCTCTCTTCTACATACAGTTATTCGTTTCATAACGATTAACTAAATCATGGGAGTTACACTCCGAGAGCATACATAGCCAGACGTAGGCACTCTCTTCTACATACAGTTATTCGTTTCATAACGATTAACTAAATCATGGGAGTTACACTCCGAGAGCATACATAGCCAGACGTAGGCACTCTCTTCTACATACAGTTATTCGTTTCATAACGATTAACTAAATCATGGGAGTTACACTCCGAGAGCATAGCCAGACGCAGGCACTCTCTTCTACATACAGTTATTCGTTTCATAACGATTAACTTAATCATGGGAGTTACACTCCGAGAGCATAGCCAGACGCAGGCACTCTCTTCTACATACAGTTATTCGTTTCATAACGATTAACTAAATCATGGGAGTTACACTCCGAGAGCATAGCCAGACGCAGGCACTCTCTTCTACATACAGTTATTCGTTTCATAACGATTAACTAAATCATGGGAGTTACACTCCGAGAGCATACATAGCCAGACGTAGGCACTCTCTTCTACATACAGTTATTCGTTTCATAACGATTAACTTAATCATGGGAGTTACACTCCGAGAGCATAGCCAGACGCAGGCACTCTCTTCTACATACAGTTATTCGTTTCATAACGATTAACTAAATCATGGGAGTTACACTCCGAGAGCATAGCCAGACGCAGGCACTCTCTTCTACATACAGTTATTCGTTTCATAACGATTAACTAAATCATGGGAGTTACACTCCGAGAGCATAGCCAGACGCAGGCACTCTCTTCTACATACAGTTATTCGTTTCATAACGATTAACTTAATCATGGGAGTTATACTCCGAGAGCATACTTAGCCAGACGTAGGCACTCTCTTCTACATACAGTTATTCGTTTCATAACGATTAACTAAATCATGGGAGTTACACTCCGAGAGCATAGCCAGACGTAGGCACTTTCTTCTACATACAGTTATTCGTTTCATAACGATTAACTAAATCATGGGAGTTACACTCCGAGAGCATAGCCAGACGCAGGCACTCTCTTCTACATACAGTTATTCGTTTCATAACGATTAACTAAATCATGGGAGTTACACTCCGAGAGCATACATAGCCAGACGTAGGCACTCTCTTCTACATACAGTTATTCGTTTCATAACGATTAACTAAATCATGGGAGTTACACTCCGAGAGCATACATAGCTAGACGTAGGCACTCTCTTCTACATACAGTTATTCGTTTCATAACGATTAACTAAATCATGGGAGTTACACTCCGAGAGCATAGCCAGACGCAGGCACTCTCTTCTACATACAGTTATTCGTTTCATAACGATTAACTAAATCATGGGAGTTACACTCCGAGTGCATACATAGCCAGACGTAGGCACTCTCTTCTACATACAGTTATTCGTTTCATAACGATTAACTAAATCATGGGAGTTACACTCAGAGAGCATACATAGCCAGACGTAGGCACTCTCTTCTACGTACAGTTATTCGTTTCATAACGATTAACTAAATCATGGGAGTTACACTCCGAGAGCATACATAGCCAGACGTAGGCACTCTCTTCTACATACAGTTATTCGTTTCATAACGATTAACTTAATCATGGGAGTTACACTCCGAGAGCATAGCCAGACGCAGGCACTCTCTTCTACATACAGTTATTCGTTTCATAACGATTAACTAAATCATGGGAGTTACACTCCGAGAGCATAGCCAGACGCAGGCACTCTCTTCTACATACAGTTATTCGTTTCATAACGATTAACTAAATCATGGGAGTTACACTCCGAGAGCATAGCCAGACGCAGGCACTCTCTTCTACATACAGTTATTCGTTTCATAACGATTAACTAAATCATGGGAGTTACACTCCGAGAGCATAGCCAGACGCAGGCACTCTCTTCTACATACAGTTATTCGTTTCATAACGATTAACTAAATCATGGGAGTTACACTCCGAGAGCATACATAGCCAGACGTAGGCACTCTCTTCTACATACAGTTATTCGTTTCATAACGATTAACTTAATCATGGGAGTTACACTCCGAGAGCATAGCCAGACGCAGGCACTCTCTTCTACATACAGTTATTCGTTTCATAACGATTAACTAAATCATGGGAGTTACACTCCGAGAGCATAGCCAGACGCAGGCACTCTCTTCTACATACAGTTATTCGTTTCATAACGATTAACTAAATCATGGGAGTTACACTCCGAGAGCATACATAGCCAGACGTAGGCACTCTCTTCTACATACAGTTATTCGTTTCATAACGATTAACTAAATCATGGGAGTTACACTCCGAGAGCATAGCCAGACGCAGGCACTCTCTTCTACATACAGTTATTCGTTTCATAACGATTAACTAAATCATGGGAGTTACACTCCGAGAGCATAAGCCAGACGCAGGCACTCTCTTCTACATACAGTTATTCGTTTCATAACGATTAACTAAATCATGGGAGTTACACTCCGAGAGCATACATAGCCAGACGTAGGCACTCTCTTCTACATACAGTTATTCGTTTCATAACGATTAACTAAATCATGGGAGTTACACTCCGAGAGCATAGCCAGACGCAGGCACTCTCTTCTACATACAGTTATTCGTTTCATAACGATTAACTAAATCATGGGAGTTACACTCCGAGAGCATAGCCAGACGCAGGCACTCTCTTCTACATACAGTTATTCGTTTCATAACGATTAACTAAATCATGGGAGTTACACTCCGAGAGCATACATAGCCAGACGTAGGGCACTCTCTTCTACATACAGTTATTCGTTTCATAACGATTAACTAAATCATGGGAGTTACACTCCGAGAGCATAGCCAGACGCAGGCACTCTCTTCTACATTACAGTTATTCGTTTCATAACGATTAACAA